>NC_083576.1:65624765-65924765 GCF_027579695.1 Neoarius graeffei
CTTGTGTGCTTAGGGTCATTGTCTTGCTGCATGACCCACCTTCTCTTGAGATTCAGTTTCATGGACAGATGTCCTGATATTTTCCTTTAGAATTCGCTGGTATAATTCAGAATTCATTGTTCCATCAGTGGTGGCAAGCAGTCCTGGCCCAGATGCAGCAAAACAGGCCCAAACCGTGATACTACCACCACCATGTTTCACAGATGGGATAAGGTTCTTATGCTGGAATGCAGTGTTTTCCTTTCTTCAAACGTAACACTTCTCATTTAAACCAAAAAGTTCTATTTTGGTCCCATCCATCCACAAAACATTTTTCCAATAGCCTTCTGGCTTGTCCATGTGATCTTTAGCAAACTGTAGACGAGCAGCAATGTTCTTTTTGGAGAGCAGTGGCTTTCTCCTTGCAACCCTGCCATGCACACCATTGTTGTTCAGTGTTCTCCTGATGGTGGACTCATGAACATTAACATTAGCTAATGTGAGAGAGGCCTTCAGTTGCTTAGAAGTTACCCTGGGGTCCTTTGTGACCTCGCCGACTATTACACGCCTTGCTCTTGGAGTGATCTTTGTTGGTCGACCACTCCTGGGGAGGGTAACAATGGTCTTGAATTTCCTCCATTTGTGCACAATCTGTCTGACTGTGGATTGGTGGAGTCCAAACTCTTTAGAGATGGTTTTGTAACTTTTTCCAGCCTGATGAGCATCAACAACGCTTTTTCTGAGGTCCTCAGAAATCTCCTTTGTTCGTACCATGATACACTTCCACAAACATGTGTTGTGAAGATCAGACTTTGATAGATCCCAGTTCTTTAAATAAAACAGGGTGCCCACTCACACACCTGATTTTGTCATCCTATTGATTGAAAACACCTGACTCTAATTTCACCTTCAAATTAACTGCTAATCCGAGAGGTTCACATACTTTTGCCACTCACAGATATGTAATATTGGCTCATTTTCCTCAATAAATAAATGACCAAGTATAATATTTTTGTCTCCTTTGTTTAACTGGGTTCTCTTTATCTACTTTTAGGACTTGTGTGAAAATCTGATGATGTTTTAGGCCGTATTTATGCAGAAAAATAGAAAATTCCAAAGGGTTCACCAACTTTCAAGCACCACCGTATTTTATCCTGATAAACACTACACGGTGAAAAAAGTGAAAAATCATCAGACATCTCGGACAATAACTGGTTTCTATTGACAGGTTTTATCATTCACAATACCAGTGCTCTATTTAAAAAGTGAACAGTAAAGATAATTGTTTACAACGCACAACCTACTTTCTGAACCAGTAAGAGAACAGTACTGCACATCAAGGCACTTTCGTTGTCCTTTCTGAGGTTTTGTGTTTCGCTCTGTGAATTATCCTCTTGAGATGCAAACATAAGCCATGTAAGAGCTCATCAGCTCACACTGATGTGGATAAGCAGGAAGGAGAAAAGTGAAGATCTATTCACTCTACCTCCTCTAAGACAAACTCACCTCCTAGCTATCTTTTAATTGTACAGCTCTATATCATAAAATGTGAACACCCTCAAAGAGTGAAGTGTTTCCCTCTGATGTCTTCCATCTGTGCTGCCCAACTTTTTGCACTGCAATGAATGCACTATTCAAGGGTATTACTTTTAGTTATACTTGAATACAATTTAAGGGTAGAGCTAGGTGTGTTGAGGTTTGTAGCCTCCACAGACAATGCAATACCATCTGCAAATTGTAATGGTGTGCACTGGACCTAATGCACATTGAGGCACTTTTTCCATCTGAGGCACTGTGGTTCAGTCTGTGACCGCATAAGATGTTCATCCTTGCAAATTGTTACTGTATCAGCTGTAAGATAATTTAC
This sequence comes from Neoarius graeffei, assembly GCF_027579695.1. Taxonomy (NCBI): domain Eukaryota; kingdom Metazoa; phylum Chordata; class Actinopteri; order Siluriformes; family Ariidae; genus Neoarius; species Neoarius graeffei. Next base: position 65,626,612 of record NC_083576.1, read on the forward strand.
CTACTGGACTTTCTTTTTTGTTCCTTCACCCATTGAGAACTAATCTGAAATATATATATAGCACATTAAATCATTGCTGTCTGTAATAATTTTAGGATACATTCTTCTGGAAAAATCAACTGACCCATTAATTAGTCAGCACCTTTGGAATGTTTATTGGCCTTATCCTTCGTTTGCAACCACGTGACCAAAACTGCTTGCGCCATTGACAGCCATGTTAGAGGATATACTATATACACAGTGGTAAGAATACAGACCGGAAGGTAAAGAGAAGTTACATTTAGAAGCTTGTAGCTATTTCTCAAATCTATTTTAAAAACAATCATTTTGACTGCTTCCAAAGATAGGTATCTAACACACTATATAACGTATTTAGTTATAAAAAAGCATTCAGCGGGCGAGGAGGCTGCAGGATTTGAGGTAGATGATTGACATGAATCTTGTTCGATTGACTCTGATCGTTTGGGAAGATTCTTCAATAATTTTGCGTTGCTTTCTGCGCTCTGTAAGCTGAGCATTTCGAGCTACTGCTTTAATAGCTACCATCTTTGATTTTGTTGTGGCCCATATTTTGTGTTGGAGCCCAGTCTGGATCCGTAAAATTGTCGAGATCAGCTGGTTTCCTTAATGGAAAGAAAAAGCAAAATAAAAGCAGCGCCATCAAACATTATATACAGCTCTTTTTAAAATGAAATAATCGTAGAAGCCTTTGATTGTCGGATCACACACTCGATGAGCACGGCTTTGTCACATTTGACAGCGGCAAATTTCTGCACGACCAGGCTATTAAACAATGCAGTATTTCTTACTGTAGATATCTTGATCTTTCATTAATAAGTAGTTCATACCATTGCTAAAACATTCACTGCAGACTCATGTGGTTTTTGCTTTCTCATCGCTTAGATCAGCCCGGTTTATGTTGGACAGCCATTGACGTCTCCGCTCCATGGACAACTCTCTTGTTTTTCTCCTTGGATTATTTATAATTGCTGGAATTCGAAAGAACTTGTAAATCCCTTTGTCTCGAATAGAGTTGTGCCCGCATCCAATTACAGCACTAAGAGTTGGCATAGCGAAGAAACAAAAGGAATTGTTGAGCGTAATAACCTCTCGAGCATATCCTCTATAGTAAATGTGCACCGCATGAGTTTGTGTCTATCCTCCAACATGGCCCACTTCCAGTTCAAAGCCTCATGCATAATTAGCTATGATGTCACGTGCAAACGAAGAATTGTGAACACCATTCGTTCCTCTTCAGCCTTATTGGCTTAACTTTGTAGGCTACAGTGAATTTAGATTATCTGACTGTTGTGACCATTGTGTGTGTGTGTGTGTGTGTGTGTGTGTTTTTAAAATGAGTGCACCTTTTCATCTGAAACCATGTAATTCTGCTACACCATACCTTTTAACCTGGACTGAATAAAAATGAAGATACACTGAGAAGGCTTTTTGTTGACTAGCTTCGTGATCAGTGACGTTAGATATGTGCCAGCACGTTTCTTTTAATAAAAAAAAAAAAATCAGCAACTTCATAAAATGATGGCAGTTTGATATAGACCATTCGGAAAATGAATTTTTTCCATTCCATCTCTAAACAAGATTTAATGTGTCATTAAAAAGCTCACTGATTAAAGGCTCTCCACTTCCCAATGTACCTTTCTGAGATGAGTTAAAGTTAAGACTACTAAAGTATAAGTTTAATCTAGCCTGAAAAGCTCAATTATGAAAACTAAAATAATATTATAAAGTGTAAAGAGCTTGTCGTGACTGTAGGTTCTATCAAGTTGTTGAATGACCTGAAGGTTAATTTTCATGTTACTTCGTATTTCCCAATGATGCAAGGAAAGTGCTTTGCTCAAAAACTAAAGTATTTCTATATATGCTGCATAGTATATGCAAATTACAAAAAATGTAAAATCTAGGATCCTTAGGAGGTCTTTAGTTTCAGAATCAGGATCATTTACATGCATTAGGAATTTTTCTTGGTGTTGGTCAAAAGACGGTACATTCAACACACACATCACAGACAACACATTTACCATCCTAATAGACAAATATGACCCCAAATATTGCACATTAAGCAGAAATGGTAGTTGTAATTTACTTTATAGTGGAAACAGAAATATTTGGTTTTAAGGTTCAACCACACAGCACAGTGCTTTCCTCTTAAAGGGATTCATGTAGAACACCTTTATGAAGCTAAGAATCCTTGACTATTCAAAGAATCCTGAAGGAACTTCTTTTAAAAGTGTGTTCAAGGAAGAAATTATGATATACAGATTTGAGCAATCAGACTGGGAATTGAATATTCGGGAGTGAATATTGGGTGATTTATTGGGAGTATGAATATAATGTGTATGAACTTTCTCGTCACTATTTTATGCCCCGATCTTGTAAGTGAAAAACATTGTGGTGTATGTTCAGTACAAATATTCAGATAAACAGGTTTAAATTGTGTAATTTTATCGATGTTTACAGCTTTACACTGGATTTTAGAATTAGATGACATATAAAAATATATTTAGAGATTGCTATAAAAGTACTAGATTCTTTTTAGAAATTTCATATACAATCATCAGATGATAATTTTGTTTAACTCATGTAAAGTCTCATCTCATTATCTGTAGCCGCTTTATCCTGTTCTACAGGGTCGCAGGCAAGCTGGAGCCTATCCCAGCTGACTACGGGCGAAAGGCGGGGTACACCCTGGACAAGTCGCCAGGTCATCACAGGGCTGACACATAGACACAGACAACCATTCACATTCACACTTACGGTCAATTTAGAGTCACCAGTTAACCTAACCTGCATGTCTTTGGACTGTGGGGGAAACCGGAGCACCCGGAGGAAACCCACACGGACACGGGGAGAACATGCAAATTCCACACAGAAAGGCCCTCGCCGGCCACGGGGCTCGAACCTGGACCTTCTTGCTGTGAGGCGACAGCACTAACCACTACACCACCGTGCTGCCCCTCATGTAAAGTATTTGAACAAATAGTAAACTCCTTCTGTGCAGGTAAGGTCCACTTCACGTCTCACATTTGACAGGTTGGCCAACTGAATCTGCTCTCTGCCTCGTGCATGGAAGCTCGATCATGGCCTCTTCATCAAATATATGGTTTTCATTTTAATAATCCTTCCTCTTGCGCTTTCCTTGTGTCTGCACATTGGCATCATTTTGTATCTCTATGGCCATAACAGGGTTAGCAGGACTGTCCTCATCAGATTGATGTGAGATGAATGGTCACTCCTGTATCTCAGTGTAAGGTTCTTTTTCACTGCTGTAATCAGCGACCTTTGGCGAAACCTTCCTTAATGACACCATCTGGAATGTAGATGAAGTCAGAGTCTGTCTCCATATTGGGGTAGACATAGGCCCCCTCATCACTGTTATATTCAGTGATCTCTGGAGAACCCGCACACTCCTGTGTGATAAGTCATGGTTCCACAATACCAGGCTTAGTTCCTCATCATGTTTGACCATCAATGCATGGATGTCCTCATACAAGTCAGTTGGTGGTTTTTTTCCCTTTTCCTTTATTAAAAACAAGTTCAGTAGAATAATATAGTATGATACATTTTGTGTGTTTGTTGCTCTTGCATTGTTGACTGTTTACTATTTGAGTGAAGATGACATCAGTTGCGCACTCTCAACTGGAGATTTTTAATACTGATAGAGAGATGCAAGAGACACATTTTAATGGCCTTTTATGGCTAAATAAATAAGTTGAGGCTTATATCACCCAGAAATGTTCATGCATCGTGTCAAAGAAACCAGTAATGCACATTTAACCTTCTATGGGCAGCATCACATCTAAATCACTTTAGCGCTGGTGTGGATTAACTCCTTGCTCTTGGAAGCTAGCCATGGAGTTTATGAATACATTCTAGTGGAACTTGATCATTTCACGAGATTTGTCCAGGCTTACCCCACAACCAAGAGCAGAAAAACAGATGCTTGGTGTATTTTCTAGGATTTCGTACCCATGTCTGGCTATCCATCTAAACTGCATCACGACCAGGGTCATGAATTTGAGAAGGAACTGTTTGAACACTGCAACACTTGTCTGGATTTGGTCACTCAAGAATATCCTCTTATCTTCAAAACAACCCAGTACGTGTGATGCCCACTATTGTGTGATCACATTTATGTGAATGGAGGTTTATTTTTATTGTGCTTATTGCAAATACAGTACATGTATTATTTTCATTTGAAAAGGCTGGTAATTCACTGATTTCATCAAGAGTAATCATGGTGTCTAAGCAAAGACAATGTAGTTGATGTAGCACCTTTGTGTCAGTAGATGGTAGCATGAGACCATGGTTTTAAAATGGGACAGTAGTCAAACGCACATACTGTAAGCCTCAACTTTTCCCCAAAATGGGAGAGAATTCAGCAGAGACAAGCCGTGCCTCCTTGTTTTCAGGTTAATACAGAACATTTTTTAACATAGTTACTGGGAGACCAAATGGTCTCCCAGTGGCCAGATTTGGTCTCCTAGTCAATGCCAAACCAGCTTCACTGGGAGACCAAATTTTAAACCAAGTTATGTTAGACTGATGCTGAAAGGTAAAACTGAAATGGGATTATGGGAGATGCTTGAATTACTGGTCCAAATTCATAAGACTGTTTTCTTTGGATTGGAATGTTTAAGAAATATTGAAGTTGGGTTGTCATGACTGTTCCAATTTCCAAATTATAGACTAAAGATACAGTTATTTGATACTATGTTTCACATTGAGCAATAAAATTGAAGATTTTCTTATTTATTTTTCACCATTTCTTAAAATGCATATTATGAAAGTTGATAAAACAATAACTTAAACTCATAGTGGAACTTTAGTATTTTACCATACTTATGAAGTTATGGTAACTTGGCACTGCATTAACTATGTTGATATTATGCTGGCTGAAACGAGGATTCATAATGCAGCAATTTGCATCACAGAATATGCCGCAGCAGTGGTATTGCCCAGACCAGTTGGTCTCCTAGTGGAAAATACTTAAAAAAAAAATGCTCTGGGTTAATATGGTGCTAAAGTATAAACAAGTGTTATTTGATATACAGTATAGTTATTTTCAGTTTAAATATGGAATAAAAGGTTGCTGGTTTGATTCCCTGGACCAGCAGGAATGGCTGAAGTACCCTTGAGCAAGGTGCCTAACCCCCAACTGCTCTGGGTATGTTGTATGTACATCTGTCTGGATAAGATTGTCTGCTAAATGCCTGTATTGTACTATAATATACACAAAGTATTACTACTGAGTTTGTTTCGGTTCAGAAATATGCTACAGTAAGAATGCTTGTGTGGGTCACACATCGCCAATGTTTTTACTGTTAATACATTTGCTAGCTCCATGAAGACTGTTTAAAGGAGACATATTATGATAAACACACTTGTTCAGTGCATTTGCACATACATTTGGGTTTTCAGGATGCCAACCAACCCACAAACTCTAAAATAAGACACCTAGTCAGTTTCTTTTGGGCTGCCTATTTCAGAAAACATTCAACAAGTTGCTGAAATTTGTCTCCCCTTTTTGTGTCACAAGGTGCTTATTAGAATTACACCCTCCCACATCCGAATGTCTCCATCCAAAGCTTGTGAACCTTCTTTGCTGATGATATGCCATTTTTTCCTGCAAGCACCAAACCGACTAGCATTAATGTCAATGCGGGCTAAAGACGGGAACTGCTCTGTTGTTGGATGCATAGATCAGCGCACATCCACCCCAGATAAATGCACGCTGCACGGGCTTGTTCAACTGTGTTCGAGCATACTTACACAAAACGCCTTTTCTTTTCCAGTGAATGGCATTTCTATACCTTAAAAGATAAAAACATTAAACAAAATTTTGACCTGTTTCCACAGATGCTGTTAAAATTGGAGGTCAATTGAATGAGAATTAGCAAAGTTATTAGATTGTGAAATTATATACTTTTTTTTTTTAAAACACCCTGTATTTTAAATGACAGGAGACATGAATTCAGGAACCAGTCAGTGTGAGGAATGTTTTTAATGTTAACAAAAGTTGACCACAACTTTAAAAAACGGTTCTGTTCTTCTATTGAGAATGGGACAACTTTTCTAATACACATGTAAGAAAACAGTAAAATGAGTAAATGATGATCAATCTAAAAATGACACTAAAATCAATCTTCCACAAGGAGAGACAAAGCAAACTAAGGCTCATGCACAATCAAAAACGATCCAGTATCAACGACTCTCCTCCTGCACTCCTACTTCTTCTCATGATTACTCTGTGCTTTGGCCTTCTCCTTTTCCAAGTGTTTCTAGAAAGCAGAAAAAGTTGAAGTTGAATGAATAAAGCCTGCATTTGGATCATATTTCTGTCTTTAAAACAGGTTTATCACTTATTAAAACATGCAAGTCGTATGAAATCACCTTGAGCTTCTCGTAGTGTGCCTGGCTACTGCAGTGAACCTTTTTAGCAGTGTCTTCATTGGAGTAAAAAAGGAAGCACACTCTGCAGTAGTAGCCCATTTTCACAAACTCGACACCTGAAATCATAGCACAACATTGTTAGTGAATAATCAGGACATTTTTCTGCATAAACAGAGGAGAAAAACTGTAGTTGAGGCACATTTTCACCTAATAATGTTTCCATATTCTGAATCAGAGTAAAACTGATACTTTTGACTTTTTCTGCTGTCCGTTTTGGTCTGATTAAATTTCACCCTGCACAAATTTAGAAAAATGTATGGGACTGGGCAGTAAACAGGTTCGACAAAGGTGGTCAATTTATCCATCCATCCATCTTCTACCGCTTATCCAGATCCGGGTTGCGGGGGTAGCAGCCTAAGCAGAGCAGCCCAGACCTCCCCGGCCACCTCCAACAGCTCTTCCGGGGGAATACTGAGGCTTTTCCAGGCCAGCTGAGAGATGTAATCTCTCCAGCGTGTCCTGGGTCTACCCCGAGGTCTCCTCCCAGTGGGGTGTCCAGGGGGCATCTTAACAAGGTGCCCGAACCATCTCAACTGACTCCTTTTGATGTGGTGGAGCAGCAGTTCTACTCTGAGTCTTTCTTGAATGACCAAGCTTCTCACCCTAAGGGAGAGCCCAGCCACCCTGCGGAGAAAACTCATTTCTACTGCTTGTATCCGCAATCTCATTCTTTCAGTCACTACCCATAGCTCGTGACCATAGGTGAGAGTGGGAACGAACCACAACAGACCGGTTTAGCATCCGCATCACTGCTGACGCTGCCTCGATCTGTCTGTCCAACTCCCGTTCCCCTTTACCCTCCTTTGTGAACAAAACCCAGAGATACTTAAACTCCTCCACTTTAGGTAGCAACTCCCCCCGTTTCCGTCTGAGCGCCATGGTCACGGACTTGGAGGTGCTGATCCTCACCCCAGCCACTTTGCACTCGGCTGCAAACCGTCCCAGCGCATGCTGCAAGTCACAGCTTGATGAAGCCAACAGGACCACATCATTCGCAAAAAGCAGAGACGTGATCCTGCTGCCACCAGATTGGACACTCTCTGCCCCTTGGCTGTGCCTAGAAATTCTGTCCATAAAAGTTATGAACAGAACCGGTGACAAAGGGCAGCCCTGGCGGAGTCCCACATGCACCAGGAACGAGTCCGATTGACTGCCAGCAACGTGAACCAAACTCCTGCTCTAGTCATACAGGGTCCAAATGGCCTGCAGTAGTGGGCCCTGAACCCCATACTCCCGAAGCACTCCCCCACAGGGCACCATGAAGGACACGGTTGTAAGCCTTATCCAGGTCCACAAAACACATGTAGACCGGTTGGGCAAACTCCCATGCACCCTCCAGTACCCTTGTAAGGGTAAAGAGCTGGTCCAGTGTTCCACAACCAGGACAAAAACCGCATTGTTCCTCCTGAATTTGAGGTTCGACTATCGACCGGACTCTCCTCTCCAGCACCCCAGCACAGGCTTTCCCAGGGAGGCTGAGAAGTGTGATTCCCCCTATAGCTGGAACACACTCTCCGTTCCCCCCTTTTAAAAAGGGGGGGCCACCACCCCGGTCTGCCAATCCAGAGGCACTGCCCCCGACCTCCACGCAATGTTGAAGAGCCGTGTCAGCCAAGACAGCCCAACAACATCCAGTGCCTTCAGGAACTCAGGACGAATCTCATCCACCCCCGGAGCCTGGCCACCGAGGAGCTTTATAACCACCTCGGCAACCTCAGCCCCTGTGATGGGCGAGTCCTCTCAAGCGCCCTCTTTGGACAACATGAAGGTGGGATTGAGGAGATCCTCAAAGTATTCCTTCCACCGTAGGACGATGTCCCCAGTTGAGGTCAACAGCATGCCATCCTCACTGTAAACAGTAAGGACAGAGCACTGCTTCCCCTTCCTGAGCCGCCAGACGGTTTGCCAGAATCTCTTTGAGGCCGACCGAAAATCACTTTCCATTGCCTCACCGAACTCCTCCCACACGTGAGTTTTTGCTTCAGTGACCGTTAGAGCTGTGTTCCGCTTGGCCTGTTGATATCTGTCAGCTGCCTCTGGAGACCCACAGGCTAATCAAGCCCGACAGGACTGCTTCTTGAGCTTGATGGTTCCCCTCACCGCAAGTGTCCACCACCGGGTTCGGGGATTACTGCCATTACGGGCACCAACAACCTTGTAGCCACAGCTCTGCACGGCTGCCTCAGCAATGGAGGTGTGGGACATGGTCCACTCAGACTCAATGTCCCCATCCTCCCCCGGTATGCAGTTGAAGATCCAACGGATGGGAGCCTCCGCCAGACGTTCCCAGCATACCCTCACTACATGTTTGGGCCTACCAGGTCTGTCTGGCCTCCTCCCCTGCCATCTGATCCAGCTCGCCACCAGGTAGTGATCAGTTGACAGCTCTGCTCCTCTCTTCACCCGAGTGTCCAAGACATATGGTTGTATTTCAGATGAAATGACAAAGTCAATCAATCATCGATCTACAGCCTAGGGTGTTCTGGTGCCACGTGCACTTATGGACACCCTTATGCTCGAACATGGTGTTCGTTATGGCCAAACCGTGCATGGCACAGAAGTCCAACAACAGAACACCACTCAGGGTCAGATCAGGCAGGCAGTTCCTCCCAATCATACCCCTCCAGGTCTCACCGTCATTGCCCACGTGAGCGTTGAAGTCCCCCAGTAAAACAATGGAGTCCCCTCTTGATGCACTGTCTAGCACCCCACTCGAGGACTCCAAGAGGGCCGGGTACTCTGAACTACCATTTGGCGCATAAGCGCAAATGACAGAGACCATTCCCCAACCTGAAGACGCAGGGAAACGACCTTCTCATTCACTGGGGAGAACTCCGATGTTAGTGTGCTGAACTGGGGGGCTACCAATAGCCCCACCCCTGCCCGGCACCGCTCACCCTTTGCAACTCCAGCACAGAAGAGAGTCCAACCCCTCTCCAGGAAATTGGTTCCAGAGCCCAAGCTGTGTTGAGGTGAACCCAACTATATCTAGTCTGTACCTCTCAACCTCCCGCACAAGCTCAGGCTCCTTTCCTGCCAGAGAGCTGACATTCCATGTCCCAAAAGCCAGTTTTGTCAGCCGGGGATCAGTACGCCAGGGCCTCCACCTTTGGCTGCCACCCAATTCCCAGTGCTCCGGACCCTTACGACACCTTCTGCGGGTGGTGGGTCCACAGAAGAGTGGTTCCCTGTTGCTCATTCGGGCTGGGCCTGACCACCAGGCGTTTGCCAACGAGCCCCTCCTCCAAGCCTGGCTCCAGGGTGGGGCCCCGGTATCCCTGGTCCATGTGAGGGTACTCGGATATCTGTTTTTCCTCTCATAAGGGTCATTCTGAACCCCTCTTTGTCTGACCTCTCATCTAGGACCTGTTTGCCTTGGAAGACCCTACCAGGGGCAAATGCCCTGACAACATAGCTCCTAGAATCCCTGAGGCACTCAAACCCCTCCACCACGTTAAGGTGACGATTCAAGTAGTCAATTTATTGCTTTAAAAAAAAAATTTAAGAAAACCGATTGAACCAAGTTGGTTCTACCAAGTATAGTTCCGGGGAGGGTCAATACTTATACAACCAACAAATGTCTGTTCTTTTGTTTAATTAACCTGTGTGTCAATTTTTTTTCTTCAATTTTCAAATTTTGCATATTAAGTCCATTTTAATTTCAGGTTGGAATAGAACAACTTTTGGAAAAGTTCAAGGAGATGAATATTTATGCATATTTAACAATTAATCCATTATCAGGATCAGGCCCTCATTTAGATTTTGCCTTTGACACAAAAATGAACTTACCCACTGGGACGTTTGGCTCATATGGACCGAGAGTCTCTATAGTGGTTTCAGGCTTTTTGACAGACTCAGTGGGAAGTGTGGGGTCTTCAGTCGGCTCTTGGCTCTTCTCAGACACACCAGCAGATGCAACAGATGAAGACTCGGTAGGAGGAACATCGATGTCATTCTCATCCTTCTGCTCAATGCAGACAGATAAAATTAAAAACAAAAGTAACAGGAAGCTGAACCGTTTCCAACACAGACATGGATAAGAGGGAAAAAAAAAAAAAAAAAACAGTGAAAACTGACCGGTGCTTTGAGCTCCACATTCTGAGTTTCTGTTGTATCAGTGTTGTGTTCCTCTGTCTGCTCCTTGCTCACTTCAGCTGCACTCTCGCAAGGCTCAGTTTTGCCGGCCTCCTCCTCCTCCTCCTCCTGTGATCCACTCGGAGCTTTCTCCTCACTAGGCTTCTCCTCTTTAGCTTTTTTGCATGGGGGCTCCTCTTCCTTCGCTGAGGAAGTTTTTGCTGAGGAACTGCTCTGGCTTTCCTCCCTCTCCTCAGAGTGCTCCCTCTTTGCTGGCCGTTTCTCTTCTGGGGTTGGAGGTCTGTGCCTGCAACGTGAAAGTGTCAATCAGCATAAAGTTTACATTGCATGTTTACATACAATGGATAAAAATGTAACATGCGTATAAATGTCTGCAGAGTGTCCAGGATAAACGCACAGGATACATTTGGACATGAGTGAAAATCTTTAGCTGGTAGCTACTGTGTGTTTAAATACTACTGAGGACCAAATGTCTTCATAAGGATAGTATTTTTTTTTAAACAAAAATAAAGAGCCAAAAAGTTTCTTTTTCATCACTGAGGTTAGGTGCAGACCTAGCATTACTGCAACAACTGCATTAAAATCATGTCAATGGAAGCTCCTCAGAAGGACAGTAAGACAAACATGTGTGTACACACAGTACCTTGTGAATGCATTCACACATTTGGTGTTTTTCCTTTATTGCTGCATTACAACCTGGGATTAAAAGGGATTTTTTTTGGGGTTGGTAGTTATACCATTCGATTTACACAACAACATGCCGACCACTTTGAAGGTGCAAAATATAAAAAGTTATGAGTTGTGTTGGTGTACAGCAATCTTTAAGGTCTGGGCTTTGATTAGGCCATTCCAAGACATTATAATGTTTTTTTTTTTCGTTTGAGAGCATGTTGTGCGCGTTCTGGCTGCTGCTTCTCACCAGAACTTTTTTTTTATTTTATTTCTTTTTCTATTTTCATTTATTTATTTATTTTTTTCTGTGTGTTTGTGTAGTTTGATGTTTGAGTGTTTTGTCCGCCGGTTGTGGTGTAGCTCCAGACCCAGTTTTGGGCGTCGGTTCCCTCCAGGCCTTGGTTCACTGTGGGTGATGCCTGCGCTCCCAGCTATGGACTGTAGTGAGCTTGTTGCTCATTTTACATCGTGGTTGTCCAGCGCTCTGCGCTTTAATGCTTGGCGTGATGTTCCGAGCGATGTTGCTCAGTGGCGTCGCAGCGGCTGTGCAGGCGGTTTGGGACACACCAGCGCTCTGCGTGGCGGAGCTTCTCTGCTCGCTTTGTGGATCCATGGCATGGTGTTGAGCGATGTTGCTGACGGCGTCACGGCGGCGGTGCTGGAGATGTGGGACTCGTTTTCGTGCGCCTTTTGGTGGGACTGTGGCTGCTACACCACGGGAATTACATCCTGACCCCTACTCGGTGGACTTTTTACTTATTATTATTTGTATTTATTTATTTTTTCTTTGTCTATAATTGTAAAGCGTCCTTGGGTTTCTTGAAAGGCGCTATATAAATTTAACTTATTATTATTCTCTTTAAACCACTCCATTGTAGCTTTAGCAGTATGTTTAGGGTCATTGTCCTGCTGGAAGGTGAACCTTCATGCCAGTTTCAAACCTCTGCCAGACTCAAACAGGTATTCCTCAAAGATTGCTCTGTATTTAGTGGCATCCGTCTTTCCTTCAATCCTGACCACTTTTCCAATCCCTGCCTCCCAACAGCATGATGACAAAGTTCAATTTTAGTCTCATCTGACCATTCTTTCATGTATCTGGCAAACTTGTTTTCTTATATTTTTTTTTCTTTAAGCAACGGCTTTTTTTTCGGCCACCCTTCCATAAAGCCCCACTCTGTGGAGTGTACGGCTTAAAGTGGTCCTATGGACCACTCCCTATTTAGTCAGACAGAACTGAGGAAGCCTTTCGGATGAGAGGCGAAACGTTTTCAAGAATCTTCAAGCAAGTCCAGTTGCTCTCTTCTACCAACCACAGAGTCCTATGGACAGATACTCCCACCTCCGCTGTGGATCTTCGCAGCTCCTTCAGTGTCATCTTTGGTGTCTTTGTTGCATCTCTGACTAACGCCCTCCCTGCACAGTCTGTGCGTTTTGGTGGGTGGCCTTCATCAGGTTTGTAGTGTTGCCATATTCTTTCCATTTTTTAAAAATAACGGATTTAATAGCACTCTGTGGGGTGTTCAGAGTTTTTTTTTTTAATAACCCAATCCTAATCCTATTCTATACTTCTCCATAGCTTTGCCTCTGACCTATTTGAAGAGCTCATTGGTCTTCATGCTGCTTACATCTGCGCTTTCAGAGCAGATGAATTCATACTAACATCATGTGACACTAACTGAACACAGGTGAACCTTGATCAACTAATTTTGTGACTTCTGAAGTCAATTGGTTGGACCAAGCCTTATGTTGGCGTTTCATATCAAAACGGATGAAGACATATGCACTCAACTTTTTAGCTTTTAGAAAGAAAGCACTAACCCATATCTAAGTTGCTTGTACTTCCTGCTGATGTAGACAAGCAAACGTTTCCCTTCAAATTTGAGCGGATTCAGCCGAGCAGACTCCACAAATTTCTCTGCATCTTCACCCCTCTCCATTTCAATGAAGCACTGCAAGCAAACGCATGAAGACAAAACATCGTGCCAGTGGCACAGTTAAAGACATGACATGTGAATAACATTACAGTGATTAGGCAGTTACCTCACAGCGTGAACGATTCAAAAAGTAACGTTTGATTTTTCCAAACGGCTCTGCAATCTTCAGAAAGGATGCGTTTGATGATTTAAACGGAGGGATGTGTCCAATATAAACGACTCTGCCACTCTGTAGGGTTTAAGGAAAAATGTGTCAGACATTTCTAATTAATTGCATTGTTTCACTGTACAGAAGAATAAATGTTGCTCACCTGGATGGTCCCGTAGGACAGCGAATGGTAAATTTTGACTGATTTCCCACACACAGACGGGATGACATTTCCATTGTAGAAACGAACCATTGATTTGGCTTCTTGTTCACTGCTGAATTCCAGAAAGACCTAAACAACAAAACATGATACAAATCACATAAGCAAACCCATAAATATTCTGGGAAATAATGACTAACGTACAGCTCTTTGAAGCAGTACCCAAGAGCTTTGTCAGTAAATGGATGGAACACAAAAAGGGCTTTGAAAAGAGCCCTTTCTGAAAATAGTTTGATGGTAAAATACTAATACAGAAAATTATTCTGATTAAACTTTTGCCTGTAGACAAAGAGTGGAATGATACAAATATTTTCTGTAAATCATCAACATGGGCACCCCCCCATATTAAGATAAGATATTCCTTTACTGAGCCCTATGAGGGGAAATTCAGGTGTTGCAGCAGCTCAAGCACATAGTAAAATATATATAAATGTAGACTAAGTAAAAATAAAATAGAATGAAATAAAATAGAATGAAAAAAAGAACTAAATAAAAACAATTGCTCACAAAAAACAAGAAGAACTGGTAGTGGCACGCCATCCACTAGTGGTGGGCATAAACTAGCGGTGCAGAGCCATACATAGGGCACGTACGGCATAAACTAGCGGTGCAGAGCCATACGTAGGGCACGTACGGCATAAACTAGCGGTGCAGAGCCATACGTAGGGCACGTACGGCATAAACTAGCGGTGCAGAGCCATACGTAGGGCACGTACGGCATAAACTAGCGGTGCAGAGCCATACGTAGGGCACGTACGGCATAAACTAGCGGTGTAGAGCCCCCCCAACTGAGGCATCTCCAAATCTCTTCAGGTATGTGAGCAGAGGGGACACCAGCTCCACGCCGGTATAACAAGAGCTAGTCGCAGGTGTAAGTGATCACTGGACAAAATAAAACATGAAAGAAAAGCACAGGAAAAACACTACAACTAAAACGCTGCAGCAAAAAGAACATACAGTATACAACAATAACTAAATATAAAGCAGACAAAATCCACAAAAAAAAGGACAGTAGGGAGAGAACTGTTGCAACAGGCTGCCGACCTCTCTAGCGGCCAGAAATTTGATGTGTATACAGGGAATCATACATAAGATGGTATGAATTGGAAGTGTTCAGCTACACTCAACTTTCATTAAACTTTAAGCCACAATGATTATGATCTAGTTTATAGCATAATTCTTTTTCTGTGCATATAACGATGCACAGCTCAACCTTTATCTACTATTGACTGACATGCAAGTCTCTAATCTCGAAAATCTAATTCCTTTACGACTAAAAGTTTGTCTGTAAAACGTATACTTGGACAACAGAGCAACTAGTCAGGAACATAATGAATGGCAGGCATTAGTAGGCAACTAGTCTGGTTAACACCAGACCATATCACAAGTGAAATATGGTCTGGAATCCGCCTATTGAATTTCTCGTAGGGGAGGTGTGGTTTACGATTGTCAACGGCCGTTTATTGGACGTTGCGAATGTCTATCATTTGGCGTATACGTAGCCCATGGCCAATCATGGCAGTTGTACCCAGTGACGTAGTTAGAGCGACGAAGAAGACGAAGAGAGACTGAAACGCCAAACGCTGTTCTTT
Organism: Neoarius graeffei; assembly: GCF_027579695.1. Classification (NCBI taxonomy): domain Eukaryota; kingdom Metazoa; phylum Chordata; class Actinopteri; order Siluriformes; family Ariidae; genus Neoarius; species Neoarius graeffei. Next base: position 65,641,744 of record NC_083576.1, read on the forward strand.
TTTTAAAACAAACTTTCGCTCTAAACTATTCAGAACAGTGTCTAAAGCTTGATCGAAAGTTTGGTTCGTATCGCTCGCCGCCATGTTAAATATGATCCGTAAACAGTCCCAAATAAACTACAAGCTTCCGTTTGTCGAGTAGTACGCGTCACCGTCTTTCCACCCCTCCCCACTCTCTGATTGGCTCCCTAACTCAGGCGAGCCTTTAGACCATAGTTTCCATGCTGTCTTTTCAGATCGGAACGATTGTGCAAAGCAGCATGGGATTTCCCAGGCTAGTAGGCAACAGTATGAACAAGAAAAAACAAAAACCCTAATTACAGTGTATTAGTAAGATTAGAAAGGTAAGAAAACTCACCTCAGGCCTGGAATGCAGATCCAAGTGTCGCACAACTTTCCCAAAAGGTTTTGCCAGAGCCATAATCTCATCCAGATAACCATAGCTGCGTTTAAATCCAACCACATTAACAACTCTCAAGCCCTGTAAAAGAATTATGGCTTATTACAGCAGCTTCCTCAAGAAATTCACACATTCTACTTTTATAAAATTTATAACAACCGATACATAACGTGTAGAACTGGATGGATGTCCATAATCTGTCCAAAAAAGTTATGTTTATCCTTAATCTCAATGTGGGCAATCACCCCAGACATCTCTGGTGTGTTACAAGTTAAATTTAGCTAAGATGTAAGGCAAGTTTAAAGCCACCTTTGGAACCTGTTAAGCACATTTAGGCCTCATTCTAATGAATTCAGTTGTTAAATAGTCTCAAATATGAAATACAACATACGTAAAGATGTAAAGTTGAAAAGAGGTGGTCACATAGCTAAAATTAGGAATCATTCTGAGCACATAGACTGGCTTCACTTTTCTATATTATGAAGAGGTTATTAAAAATATGGTATTACTTAGCCAACACTAAGCAAGTGTAGGATGATTTAGACATTCTGGCAACACAATAGTAAATTGACAGCTACAAGCTTCCTTTATTTATTAGCTACATGAACTTAACAGCTTTACATTAAAAAAAAAGAAGCAAATTGGGAGACGTAGACACCAGACATGACTTTGCTGACCACTTAAAATTAAGAGATAAAACAAGTATAGAATATTATTTTGGCTAAACCATTTCAAATATCAAAACGTACAACAGATTATCATAGTTCTCTGAAGACAACAGTTCAACTCAATGCCATCACGTGAAGTTAATGTTAAAAACATGAATACTTACACCACTGTCCCTGGATCGACCTGAAAGCAGGCGAGAAAATGTACATTTAGATTAATACAAAATCATCTAAACATAACACAGAACCTCCAGCACTGTGCAGACAGGCAGCTTATTTGGGCACTAAACATCAACACCGCACACTTCCTATCAGAAATATTAATTAGCCAGAATAATATATTGCTGTTACAGAATTCTGCAAGGCAAACTAAACATTTAAAAGCAGAACCTGAAGAAGCTCTCTCTCTAGAGCTCGAGTCTTGCCGTTCAGCCTCATCCTCCTCCGCCAGCTCATCCAGAGTGACAAACTCGTCCAAGTTTTCAGGGAAATCAGATTCTTCAGGTATCTCCTAATACCACACACACAGACACACACTACTTCAGTTAAGATTTTTTTTTAACTCAATATCATTTGATGACAAACAGGAAGGCTCAGCAAAGTGTTGTGTGAACTATGATGGGTGCAGAGCAGCGTGACTGAGGCCTGGTTTATACTTCTGCATATTTCATACCTGCCAACCTTGAAAAAATTTTATGAGTACAATTTCCCAATTTCATGAGTACCCCCCCCCCCTCGCGTCAACCTCACCCCAACCCGGCGCGCATGCGCCCCCACAGACCACAACCAGCAGACCAAAAACACTTTCAATTCAGTTTTATTGATTGACCTTGGGAACATATGGTGCATTCATGTGCTATGGGAATTATGGTAAATACCAAACGCCGACATGGAAAGCACACATGAACGCCCCCTCTTGTGGCATTTTCCACTGGGCAACTCGTAGAAAATTTTGATACACGAGTTGCCGAGATGAGATGAACTTTAACCTTTTCAACATGGCGGCGAGCGGTACAAGACTAGCTTATGAACCAAGAAAAGTGGTTTTCACCTACGGAAAGCTGACTCTCACCTTTTAAACGAGTCATGTTATGTATATTATTATAATATGTATATTATAGCCTAACACAAAATATTCTGTGGCTGTCCAAAGAATGCCAACAATGATCTAGATACTGGCTACTCTCATTGTGGCTACAGCCAAATTTCCAAAAACTGCGTGGCATTCAATGTGTTAAGAAAATCTCTACTTGTCATGATCAGGAAATATTCAGCATTATTTGACTTTTGATAACTCATATTCCTGCTGCAGCTGATGAACAAGGCAATCTATAATTGTTTTAGCCAAATAACAGGCCTGATTCTGAATCTGGTTCACCATCTTTAATTTGTCAACAACAACAAAAGCATGTGAACACAACACACTGGTAAATACCACTTCCCAACTGGAAAATATCATCTTCCCATAGCACATGAACGCAGCAATAGTCCAGTTTTGTAAAACATTCCTATTGACAGACTTTGGGAAACTGTTATTGATGGCTCTTGGGAACTTCCTTCCGTTTTGAAAAGCACAACAAACATTAAATACATGTGCAAATGAAATGAAATTAAACCAGAGCCACTCTTTCAAAAATAAATAACACATTAAATTAATACAGTATGTAAAAAAGGCACTTTCAACATAAAACATGGTATGCACAAATTTCCCATGCAATAGGTTTAGACTTTTGCATTTTTTAACGTTGGAAGTATATTGCATTATCCAGTAAAAATATTGCATTATACAGTACACTGCAGTATTTTGTAGTATGCCTTTTTCATGTGCAAACTATTGCATTTGCATTCGAAATATTGCATTTACTGCAGTAATACTGTATAAAAAAGCATTTGATACTGCAGTACCACGCAGGTTTTTTCATAAGAGGGATGACCAATTGTCGACTTCACATCATCTGCAAACATTCTAGGCTACCACTGACAGAAGTTACCGACTGCCCTTAAGATATACAAACACGCTACGTTTTGTTGAGCACATCAATAAAGTGGTACTTATCATAGTGATTCAATGAGAGCGCGAGAGGAATTGTAATCAGGTTTCGTTGGCTACCGCATCGAATATGCAACCTCGAGTGACGGCTTCCAAGTTAAATGAAGAACTAGCCTGTACTGTTGGTGTTGTAAATTCACAAAATAACGGCTAGGAAGCTCGAGTACACGTGAAACACAACTGTTTCTGTTACAAATATAAAAACGACGTCTCTAACCGACGTTTCAATCCCCGACTCGCTCTAGCCACCTGGCTGCACCGCTGCACTCAAGTCAGAGACGCGAAGGAGGAAGGGGAGGAGGTGAAGAGGGCAGAGCCACATGCTCTGGAAGAGGGGCGGGGGGATTGGGCAAAGCGTTCCATTCTGGCTTTGAGTTTTCTCACAGATCAGCGGTATCAACTTCAGCGAGAACTTGACTGAAATGCGAGTTCGGACGATATGCGTACTTTTTAAATGTGAAAACGTACAGTCGTACAATGAGGTAAAAATTCGTAGCGGCTACGCAAGATGCGTACAGGTTGGCAGGTATGATATTTCCGTCATGATGCAAAGAGGGGGATAATGGGTAAACATCACATGTTAGCTTGCATTCACAGACACACTTCGTACTGAATGGTCATGAGGTGAATACGGATTTGTGGTGTCCAGTTGTAGTTCTGGAAACGTTATGATGAGATTTTATTCAGACCACTGATTCTCAATCGTTCCCCTGGGGCCGCCCTGCTCTGCACCTTTTCCATCTTTCCCTGCTCTACCTACCTGACTGAACTCATCAGTGGCACTTTTCATTCACTGAGCACACGTGATTTAACCAAGAGCATGTTAATGTCACTAATTTCAAATCAGGTGCATTTGGAGCAAGGATACACAGAAGAAATGCAGAACAGGAGGCTCCGTGAATAGGATTGAGAAACGGTGATTTAGACTTACGCATGCAGCACAGCTGATTCTAGCTGAAACGATGTTTAACTTGGTTTTATTAATATACAATTTAACTGATCGTTCCACTCACCTGCTCGACAGAATCATCTGCAGTGCCCTCGTCCTGCTCCACATCATCCTGCCCATCTGTTTCTTTGGGCTCTGTGTTGTCCTCCTGCTCCGGATTTTCCTCATGCTCAACCGGTTGCTCTGACTGATGCTCCTGTTCAAACGCTTCCTCTTCTGGAACCTCTGTGTCCTCACCATCATGCACATTTCCTTCTTCTTTTTCTGGTTCCATAGTCGAATCCTCAAATTCCATGGCAGTGTCCTGATCTGGCTGTGCAGTCACAGATTCCTCTGTCACCAAGCCTTCACCAAGGGCCTCTTCCTCTTCATCATGAGCTTCCACAACACCTTGGCCTTCATCACCAGAGCCTGCTTCAGCCCGGACCTCCTCTTCCGCCTCCTCAAGCTTCGACTCCTGTGTCTTCTTGGACGAGCCCTCTTTGGCTCTGGAGCTTGAGTTTGTCTGAGACTTGGATGAGCTTTTGGAACTTGTTCTACTGCTGTTCTTCTGACCAGATTCTTCTGGCTCCTCTTTTAACTGTTCTCCTTTACCAGGTCTGACACTAAAACACATTCCAGATATTAGGCTTTTTTGTCTGACTTATCAGTTGATTAGTTACAGACATGACTACTTTAAACAGGTATGACACTCACGTTAAGGTCTTGTACTTGGTGCAGATGTTCATACGGATGGTCCTACGACTAATGGTCAGCGGATGCATAGTGTAGTACTTCACTAACATCTCTGCATCCTCTGAGTTTCCCATTTGCACAAATGCCTGTGATAATTAAAAAAAAAAAAAAAAAATCAGCATGTGCTGACAGAAACCTGACACAAATCATTACACCGAAGGCTAAAAGACTGACCATCAGGAGACAGGACTCATGGGAGAGTTTACCTGATCAGTCAAAAAAAGATGGTTCACAACGGTGCCAAATCTGCTGGCTATTGTCAACAACTCCGCTTTCTTCTCAGTCTCTCTTGGCAAATTTGAAAAGAACACCACTGGGCCGGTATCTCGGTTTCTGTTCTCTCGGTCTTGTCTGTCGTTTTTCTAGAGTGAAACATGTTTTGCATTTACAGTCAAAATTTTAAAAAGAATGCATCATGTAGTCTTCACATTGTTTTTTTTTTCATTACACCATACAATCAATTTCCTTATTATGATTTTTGACGTTACTGCTTTAAAAGACTAAGCTTTGCTGCCTAAATTATATTCAAACTTTAAAAAACGCAAACATATACTGTAGTAGACTGCATACCTATAGCTGCTGAAAACAATTTCTCTGCTCAGTTATTGCATTACAAGTATGATCAACTAAAATACAAGTACGTTTTTACTCTTGAACTAGTTGAGATTGTGTTTTTACCTCAATCACCAGCAGCTCCTTGGACAAATAAACCTTCACTTCTCTCCCATGTAAAATGGCAGGCTTATTCTGGTAGTGATTGGTCATTGCAAGAGCGTCCTCATGTGTCATAAGCTCCAGAAAGGCCTACCAGGGAAAGAACAAGACCAATGTAGAAGCAAAGATGTAATATTTATCATTCTAAGGACTGCATACTCTAATTCTTTAATAATGATAACTTACCGTCATTATTATAAAATGACCACCGAGATTGAAAATTGACTAATTTAAATAAACATAATTATTCTTGAATATCTATGAAACAAATTTCATATGACTCAACTGAACATCATGTCTTTCACAAATCACTTGTCTAAGTTAGATACTGCCACTGTAATAATCAGCTTTGGATGACATTCCTGAGAAACTTGTGAGGATCAATAGCCGGATCCTTACATACACTCATCATGGACATGAATGTCATGACTATATTGGGCTTTCAATGACTACTACTACTTTGAACTGTCCCGCCCCCCCCCTTCCCCCGGGGGAAAATAACATATAAGAATACTTCTGGTGCATTTGTGATAACTTGTAGCAGCCAAGCTCCTATGCAAAATATGTAAAGGTTGGCAGGTCTGCTGTGTTAACAACTGAGCCATTAATATTTATATGTACACACCAACACACACACCAATCTTCATTAATATTCATTAGCTGACTTGGGTGTGAAGCTAACACAAGCCTGTTCAATAGCAACAAAATTAAGATGTACATTCCAAATCAATACAAGCAGATATCTTCTTTAAAGTCAGTATTGCAGTAATATCCCGATTCATAAGTTCATATTATTAAACTAGAAAATGAACTAATTTATTTGCAACTGATGTGTTTATGGGGCGGCACGGTGGTGTAGTGGTTAGCGCTGTCGCCTCACAGCAAGAAGGTCCGGGTTCGAGCCCCGTGGCCGGCGAGGGCCTTTCTGTGTGGAGTTTGCATGTTCTCCCCGTGTCTGCGTGGGTTTCCTCCGGGTGCTCCGGTTTCCCCCACAGTCCAAAGACATGCAGGTTAGGTTGACTGGTGACTCTAAATTGACCGTAGGTGTGAATGTGAGTGTGAATGGTTGTCTGTGTCTATGTGTCAGCCCTGTGATGACCTGGCGACTTGTCCAGGGTGTACCCCGCCTTTCGCCCGTAGTCAGCTGGGATAGGCTCCAGCTTGCCTGCGACCCTGTAGAACAGGATAAAGCGGCTAGAGATAATGAGATGATGAGATGAGATGTGTTTATGTTTTGAGTGTTGTCCTAACAGACTGTTTTGCTGCTCTGTGAGGCCATTATTAAAAAATGTTCTGTTTCCGGTCCACCGGCCGGGCGAGTGCCGTTTGTGCAGTTGAAATTATTTTTTTTAACGCCGGGTTTTCGACATTTTTTTCGGGTTCGTAAATCTAAAATCGAACTTGACATTTACGCATTCCCAGGGCTTTCCACTAAGGCTCATACTAGCCAGCCATGACAAATAAGTAGCCAGCCGGGGGGGGTTGTAAACACAAAATAAACTCCTGTGCACGCAGTTCCCAGGATTAAATGTATTTTCCACAGACCATTTATTTATTCACTTTACTCAAATACAAAGTAAAATGGCAGTAAATCTTCTTTCTTTTCTTGCGTATTGCATCATGAGGCGTTCCTGGCTTGTAAATCTCTTATTTTCGGTGCATGACACATTCACGCAGCTGAGCATGCTATGAATTAACAACAACGGTCTACAGTGGGGCTACATAATTAAACACTCAGCGAACATTTCTCCATTTGTGTATGAAAATACACTCCAACCACTCAGCTTGGTTTCATTTACAACCAACGGTGTCTTTTGATGCCAGCACGTAATTGAACGAGAGAAGACTGGTTTACCGGAGACAAAATAAGCATTCTCTCTGCTTCTGTTCCCTCCGATGTCGCCTCCGACGGCCCCGACACACTACTGCCTCCGCCGAGTGTGCGCGCGCACACCGCATGTTGGGGCCGCAGATGAGTTACTCTCCCTTGATCAACGAAGTCGGCGGGGAATTTGTGGTTATTATCGGTACAAACAGCGCAAATCACAACTTAAATGAGTGCGGTTCAGTTTGACATTATTGTCAGTCCGTTAGATAAACATTTAATTTTATTAAAATCGAAAATTAATATTTAGAGCCTGTGGGCTACAAAAATAAGTCATTAAAGTAACCGGCTGGACTTAATTGTGTAGTCGGCTGTATGGCCGGCAGCCGGTGCTTGTGGAAAGCCCTGCATTCCGCGCAGAATATAGAATTGAATCAGCTCTGCGCATGCGCCGTGCGGCACAAAAAAATGGCAGCCACCATGAAGGAAGGAGATCCGGAGTTTTCAAACAAGTGTGAAATCGCAAAATGGTATTCTAGCGAACAACAAAATAGTAAAGATTCAGAAAAACAAATCATTCAGTGATCATTTTAATAGTGTAATTTCATCCGAACTAGGCCTAACGCTCGATTTAGAACTACAAAAAGTCCGTGTGTCGGACATTTTAAGTACCTTTGTAAAAGTTTTGCAAATGTTGCAGTCAGCATTTAAAATGCTAACTTAAAGTTTTTGTACAAGTTTCAGTTGATTAAACTGTCATTTTATTAAATGTGTCTGCTTTTGTAATAAAAAAGTACTGAAAGAAAAAGCAAAACACAGCATTGCGATTTCTTACCCATCCATATATTTAAAAAAAAAAAAATCCCTCCCTCCCGACTGAAAATTTTTTTGCTCACCCGGTGGACAGGAAATGGATTTTTTTTTAAGGATGGCCTGAGCACAAGATGCTGACAGAGCAGTTGTAGGAGGTTAAGAAACATCTGAGCTTCTTCTTTAGCTCACTGGAGTTTTATATCTATCATCCCAAATCACAGAACAGTCTACTGGAGGTGAAATAGTGCACCATCAGGTATGAGTTCATATGCACTCATGGATTAAAGCAAAAAAAAAAAAAAAAAAAAATCATCTGACTGAAAAAAAAAGCTCCATGTCGTTGGCCCCTACCACATCAGCGATGCGTCAAATTTTAAACGCCATGTTGTCCATTATCCCCTCGGCCCCTACTTATAGTACATTTACATAATTTTAACAATGACTAAAGCTAAGGCAAGACTTTACCATTGTCATTACTGGCTATAAATGATGAAACATCAAGTTTTCAGCGCAAAGTGCAAATTTATTTCAACAATACTTTAGTAATGCACAACAGTGGTTAAGAGAAAAGTGCAAGTGCAGTCGAACTTGAACCATGCTTTCAAAAGAGTCGAACAGAAAGAACTTGCAAGAAAAGTAAAGTGAAAGTTCACTTTTTCTGCTTCTTCGCAGAAAAAGCAGAAGCAGTGAAGCCAAAGGCATCTAGTTTTTTGCCATTGCTTCCATAGACTTTTTTATGGCAAACTACACAAAAGCACACACCTGCCATTTTCATCTTTTTGCACCATGGACTAAATGGCTTGCCATTATCGCCCATTTCATTTCGCCAAGCCCATCTCCACTTATTCTTTACCGTTTTGTCGATGTCTGACACATCTGTGCTTTCATTTAAAAGAAGCGCGTCCATGCTGGCAAAACCGAAAGTAATTTGACGCGCTCTATGGAAATCGAAGGGCCTGTGTCACGTGGCCTTATACGCAGTACTCGAGTTGAGGGGGGATGTGGGGGGAGGCATCCCCCTTCTGAAATAAAAATCTCAAATCATTCCCCTTATAAAACGGCCATCCCCCCATCACATCCCTTGTGCCATTTTACCGATTAATGTGGAAATTAGCTTACTATTATTTTAACAAATATTACTATTTCAACATTAGAGGCTTTGCGCAGTGACAGCCTACACGTAGCCGGATAAAAAAGACGCATATTTATTTATTCGGTTGCACCTCTCATTCACACCTATACGGAGGTTTCAGACACTGAAAAGAGCTACTTTTGCAAACTCGGGGCAGAGTGGAGATTTCTGAAAACTCCATCTTCAGACACGCGTGTAAATCGGGAAAACGAAGCGACAGTGGGCGAGAGGGCGCGCGCGAATATAATGAGTCATAGGTGTGAATCTTTCACCGAATGCCAATTGTCCCGGTTCTTCATGAAATCGCATGCGCACGCACAAATTCATCAGGTTAACTTTCAAATAACTGTTCTTGTGCACTTGCGACACCGGAGCCACTTTCCTGAATTTTGAGCTTCAGAGTATTCGCTTCTTTATCTATTTAATCAATGAATTTATTTGTTACATACATTAAATTACTAATGTAAAACATTAGTAGCCTATTTAAGCAATAGCTGTTTTCTGCACTGTTTTCCGACCTTTTGTGCTTAGTGAATGAGACACTTCATTACACTCCACTGACCGACTTCCAATTCCGGACTTTTTTGAAAATGTAAAATATAGGCCTACGAGATGTTTTTTTGGGACTTGATTCGCGTTGCTCCTTCACTATTAATTTTTGAGACTGACGAGGCACTAAATACTGTGGAATTATTTTCTCCTTACTGTGAAGTTTGTCATCTTAAACAAGTGTCGGGAAATCTTGCAGCCCGACTCTGCAGCCTCCAATGTTTAAGAGAACTGCTGAAACCATAATGTTTAAAGATTAAATCGTAGGCTAATCAAACCAAAGAAAAACACAGCCTTTCCAGAACGTTGTCTGCTGAAGCCTACAAAAGGCTTAATAGCAAAGGTCTTGCTGCGGCTTCAACTTTTCACCTGATCACCTTTCAATAGGCAAATATCATTATTACTACTACTATTAGTAGCAGACAAGTAACCTAGTTGCCTAGTAGTAGGACAGCCAAATAGTTTCATCAGTGGCCTACGCCGAGCCTCCCCGGGACTAGACAGTAGCGGAGGCTGTATTTATTTATTTATGCCTATCTAGCGCAACAACTTATTCCTTTACATACACTCAAACATAGCACAAGAAAGGGTTCAACAACAGGCAATCACAGCAGCTTGGTGAAGTTCTAAATCACATCGGTGTCAGACCTATGGGCCTACCCCCCCCCCTCCCCCCTCCCCCCTTTTTCCCTCGGATCTGCATCACTCTCATTATTGACCTTTAGCGCTCCCAGTTGACGGAAATCCGTCGTAGTGACGGAAAACTTTAATCCATGTGCACTTCATGTTGCCTGTGTGCATGTTGATTGATCACCATGTGTAAGACACAGTCACTTGTTCTGTATGTTAATTTTAAGTCATGGACCAAATACCAGCGAGTTATTTAAATCAAGTAACATAACAGATAAAACCAGTGATTCAAAGTGAAGTGTAAAAACTGGGAGAAGTTATATGAAGTGCGTTACCTTATTCTTGAGGACAAGGTTTTCACGAATGGCACCAAAACGATTGGCTAAACCAAACAGAGCAGATAACTTTGGCTTCTCATCATATTTTACCACCACCACTCTGCTTCTGATCTGAAATACAAAGACAGAAAAAAAGGTGATAAATAAAATGTCATCTTAATCCAAGCAGCACTAAAAAGTTATAATTATTCAGTAATGTCTAAGATGAAGCTTGATTGGTTTATTTCAACATCATCCATTTGTACAGCATTATTACCTTTGGTGTCATAGAATATGACAATGTTTTGCTTGACAGATTCATGCTTGAAGTAGATCCTTAAAAAAAAAAAAAAAAAAGAGAAATCCTTAGTTAGAGCTTGGAATTTACTCAACACCAGCAAAACAGTTAACATCAGTCATGAGCCATATGCATCTTGTCTACACATATAATCCATTTCTGGAGGAATGTCAATTTTCTCTGACCAATCATGTTACACCTTCAATCCTTTCCACAGAAAAAAAATGAGTGGTGCAACAGAAAAGCGTTGGCCTGGAGATTGCGAGTTTGAATCCAGATGATGCCATAGCCGTTCATGGTCAGGAGCCCAAGAGAGCAAAGTGGCTGTGCTCTCAGGGAGGAAGTAGAGATGAAAGTGGAGCAAAGAAAAAAAAATCCTGAACATTTGAAAGTCAAACTAAGATTGGGGAGGGGGGGGGTGTCAGGGGCTGACTGGAAGGTCGCACAAAGCTCGGAGAGGTACGGATCAGCTCGTCTCAATTCAGAGAAGAACATATTTCATTATGGAAGTACGGTGGACTGTTCCTTTAGTGAGTAATTTTCAGGAGTGCATTTAGAAAACGCGGTGATTTTCCTGGATACACAGTTCATTACTTTGAAAAAAAATCAGACAGTTGAAGGTAAACTCAGCAAAATCCCAAAACAGTACTGTTAAAAAAGTAAAGGTCTGTTAGAGTTTCTAAAGCTTTCAGGTTTCAATGTTGGGGACAGTGAGCCTCGTTTATCAATCTTTTAGTAGAGTTGTGCGTTTGCATAAGCTAAAGTGAACTAAAAATTTCCAATTCATATTTAGCGAGTTGAAGCCAATTGTTTACATTAATTCATATTGTCTGTAAATTTAAACACACCAATGAATACCAAATTTCTCATGTAAATCAGGGGCGTAGCTAGGATTTTTCAGGGTGTGTGTGTGTCACACACTGACTGGCAGTCTGAGTGCATTATGTAACAAAAAATAAATTCCCATGGCTAGTTTTAGGCAGCTTAGAAACCGGCTCTTCCATTATTGCTGTTTCTTCCACGTTTTCTTGATGTGTTCTAGAAACGGCACTAAAACTTAGCTTCGAAGCCACAAAATGCAACTTTGATGGAAAAAAATATATAATAAATTGCTTACCTCTCTTCACGTCGAAACAAGGAGGAAAGTTTTGCTTGTTCTGACATGGCGAATTATTAACAAGAGGAAATACTTGTAATTCGCAACTAAAAAGACTGCAGCTACACTGGCAGCTTGACCGTGCTTTCTCGTGCGATTGTGTTGCGCTTGCGCAGAACGGTGTCAGTCCTGCGCGCCTTAGCTCGTGCACCTGAAGGTGCACCTAACGAGCTCCGGCATGTGCGCCGTTAACAAAGAACACCTGTCTTTAATCAGTGAACTACGTTTGGGCTATTTAAGGACTGCGCCCATGCAAGGACGATGCGAAGTATTACGCCGCGTCTAAGAAAGCGAAAAATCCGAAAACTAAATTTTTCCATTCGGGAAACCGGAGATTTTCAAGAGTTTTGTCAAATATCCGGATAAATCTGGAAGACTTTCATCTATAAGGAAGGGTGACACACTCTTCCCTATCAATCACAGTGAGACTAACCAATCATGGGCATCTGTGAGCTCATGAAAATGGAGGTGGGCAGAAAGCACTGTTCTCAGAGTACGTTTGGCTACCCATGACGTTGCCTGAGCAGCAGTTCGAAAAGACGGGGTCAGCTGGCTTCACGTGCCGTAGAGGAAACATTTGATTGGTTGGTAGTGGCCAAGTGATAGGGGGAAGCTGTGACTAAATTGAGAAGATCCATGTTAACAAAAACACAAAAGAAAACAAAAAAAGCCCCAATGTGACAATTTTGTGGCTTAGAAACGTACAAATTCCTGAAGAGACCTATAGGTTGATGCATGATTACATGTAATATACACCAATCAGGCACAACATTAAAGCCACTTGCCTAATAGGACTTCATAAGACCTCTGAAGGTGTGCTGTGGTATGTGGCACCAAGACAGCAGCAGATCTTTTAAGTCCTGTAAGTTGCGAGGTGAGGCCTCCATGGATGGGACTTGTTTGTCCAGCACAACCCACAAATGCTCAATCAGATTGAAATCTTGGTAATTTGGAGGCCAATTCAACACTTTTAACTCTCATGTTCCTGAACAATAGCCTTCGCTCCCCACACGCATTAATGAACCTGTCACCGGTTCACCAGTTGTCCTTCCTTGGACCACTCTGGGTTCATACTAACCAGTGCATACCTGGAACACCCCTTAAGACCTGCTGTTTTGGAGATACTCTGACCCAGTAATCTAGCCATCACAATTTGGCCCTTGTCAAAGTCACTCAGATCCTTACGATCGCCCATTTTTTTCCATCTGCTTCCAACGCAACTACGAGAACTGCCTGTTCACTTGCTGCCTAATATATCCCACCCCTTGACAGGTGCCACTGTAATATGTTATTCATGTCACCTGTAAATTGGTTTAATAATTGTGGCTGATCGGTGTAGATAATGAAATAAAAACAGTAATATATTTAAAACAAAACAAAAAACCTGAAAACAGACTAATTACCCCAGCTTGAACTCATGCTTGGTCGCTGCCTCATAGAAGATGGAGCAGCACCCAGTATTCCATCTGATCGGCTCTTTGAGCTCAGAGAGAGAGAATCTGACCTGAGAAAGACAATGTAAATGCTCTGAAAATTGGAAAATCATGCTGTGTACTCAAAACATTTATGCTAGTACATATAAAGACTGGTGACAAATTAAAGGAAAAACACCATGAGTCTTAGTACAGTGTTGGTTCAAAAGTATTACAGAATAGCTTCAATAGGTCGAGGCACAGACACTATATGTCTCTGAAAGTTTACTGAAAAGATCAATACCACTCTTCCAAAAGTTATTCCTTCAGTTGGTGTTTTTTTTTTTTAAACGATGGTCATGTAGAGTGCTGTGCAACACAAACACACACAAATTTCCCACAGATGATCAAGTGGTCATAACATATGAGTTACATAATTTTCATACTCATCAAAACATTGATGAGTATGAAAATTATGTTTTCATAATTTTCGACGCGCCAACATCAGAGTTCTCCCCAGTGAATGAGAGGGTCGTTTCCCTGTGCCTTCGGGTCAGGGAATGGTCTCTGATTGTCATTTGCGCTTATGCACCAAATGGTAGTTCAGAGTACCCGGCCTTCTCGGAGTCCTTGAGTGGGGTGCTCGACAATGCACCACAAGGGGACTCCATTGTTTTACTGTGGGACTTCAACGCTCACGTGGGCAATGACGGTGAGACCTGGAGGGGTGTGATTGGGAGGAATGGCCTGCCCGATCTGAACCTGAGCGGTGTTCTGTTGTTGGACTTCTGTACCATGCACGGTTTGGCCAAAATGAACACCATGTTTGAGCATAAGGGTGTCCATAAGTGCACGTGGCATGAGGACACCCTAGGCCATAGATCGATGATTGACTTTGTAGTCGTTTCATCTGAAATACAACCGTATGTCTTGGACACTCGGGTGAAGAGAGGAGCAGAGCTGTCAACTGATCACTACCTGGCGAGCTGGATCAGATGGCAGGGGAGGAGGCCAGACAGACCTAGTAGGCCCAAACGTGTAGTGAGGGTATGTTGGGAATGTACGTCGGAGACCCCCGTCCGTTGGAGGCTCCCGTCCGTTGGATCTTCAACTGCCACCTCCGGCAGAGCTTCAACTGTATACCGAAGGAGGATGGGGACATTGAGTCCGAGTGGACCATATTCCGCACCTCCATTGCTGAGGCGGCTGTGCAGAGCTGCAGCTGCAAGGGATGTTGGTACCTGTCGTGGCGGTAATCTCCGAACCCAGTGGTGGACACCTATGGTGAGGGGAGCCATCAAGCTGAAGGAGGAGTACTATCAGGCTTGGTTAGCTTGTGGATCTCCAGAGGCAGCTGACAGATACCAATGGGCCAAGTGGAACGTGGCTCTGGTGGTCACTGAAGCAAAAACTCGGGTGTGGGAGGAGTTCAGTGAGGCCATGGAAAGTGATTTTCAGTCGGCCTCAAAGAGATTCTGGCAAACCGTCCGGCGGCTCAGGAAGGGGAAGCAGTGCTCTGTCCCTACTGTTTACAGTGAGGATGGCGTGCTGTTGACCTCAACTGGAGACATCATCCGGCGGTGGAAGGAATACTTTGAGGATCTCCTCAATCCCACCTGGGGTGCTGGAGATGAGAGTCTGGTTGATAGTTGAACCTCGGATTCAGGAGGAACAATGCGGTTTTCGTCCTGGTCATGAAACACTGGACCAGCACTTTGCCCTTGCAAAGGTACTAGAGGGTGTATGGGAGTTTGCCCAACTGGTCTACATGTGTTTTGCGGACCTGGAGAAGGCTTACAACCGTGTCCCTCGTGGTGCCCTGTGGGGGGGTGCTTCGGGAGTATGGGGTTCAGGGCCCACTACTGCAGGCCATTCGGACCCTGTATGACCGGAGCCGGAGTTTGGTTCGCATTGCCAGCAGCAAGTCGGACTTGTTCCCGGTGCATGTGGGACTCTGCCAGGGCTGCCCTTTGTCACCGGTTCTGTTCATAACTTTTATGGACAGAATTTCTAGGCGCAGCCAAGGGGCGGAGGGTGTCCGGTTTGGTGGCATCAGGATCACGTCTCTGCTTTTTGCAGATGATGTGGACCTGTTGGCTTCATCAAACTGTGACTTACAGCATGAGCTGGGACAGTTTGCAGCAGAATGCGAAGTGGCTGGGATGAGGATCAGCACCTCCAAGTCCGTGGCCATGGCGCTCAGTTGGAAACGGGTAGAGTGCCTGCTCCAGGTCAGGGGGGAGTTGCTACCTAAAGTGGAGGAGTTTAAGTATCTCCGGGTTTTGTTCATGAGGGAGGGTAAAGGGGAGTGGGAGTTGGACAGATGGATCAGGGCAGCGTCAGCAGTGATGTGGACGCTAAACCGGTTTGTTGTGGTAAAGAGAGAGCTGAGCCAAAAGGCAAAGCTCATAATTTACTGGTCCATCTACACTCCCACTTTCACCTATGCAGGGATGTGATTTGCGGCTGGTGAAATTATCTGAAAATTTTAGCCAGGGGTCTGGGGGCCGCAGGCCCCCAGCTGGTCCAGGGCAGCGCCCTGGTGGGGGGACAAGGGGGGCGAAGCCCCCCGAAGCTCCTGGGTTCTGGGGTTTTCTGACTTAAAAATTGTACTAAAATGGCAAGCAAACACACAAGAAAAAACTTGTCATGATTAACAAATTCAAGCCAATTTAATGGTCAACATGCAACTCTGAGCCCCTATAGTAAATTCAATGATTCTTAACTGACAAAAAGCCAAAACATGAAACCTAAAAATGTCATTCTAAATTAAATCATCTGCATTAGAATAAATAGAAAATTGTATAAGGAAAAACAAAATTTATACTTTCAATTACTGTCGAAATTGAACATACCTAAATGTGCTTTTTCAAACAAACATGATGCAACATAAGAATTCATCCACAAGTCTTCAGGAACTCTCAAAGAAAAAAAGATGCTAGCATCCATGTCCAGTTCCAGCATATCAGTCACTTTTTTTCTGCAGTTTCTACTCTAGCAATGTCAACTTCATATACATAACTATAGTGTTCACTCACCAAAGGATAATCATAACTCCACAGTGTTCATTCACTTAAGGATATTCAGAACCCCAGTGTTCACTCACTTAAGGATATTCAAAACTACTGTGTTCACTCACTTAGGTTTCGTTTCTATCCCGGGCTCCAGCCCAATTTTGCACGCTCGTAGCTTGGGCAGGGGAGGTCCCAGCATCCCCACACTTGACAGCCAGGGTCCTCTGCCCTCCCCCTAAAGAACCAGCGCGGGCAGGGCGCGCCAGCCCCGCGCCTCGGGGCGAAGAGCCACGGTGCTCGGCTTCAGTTTCGCTTTCCCATCGGCGGCTCCTGCCCGACTTTGCACGCTCGTAGCTCGGGCAGGGGAGGTCCCAGCCTCCCCAAACTTGACAGCCAGAGTCCTCTGCCCTCCCCCCAAAGAACCAGCACGGGCAGGGCGCGCTAGCCCCGCGCCTCGGGACGTTATTCGGCCCGAGGTGAGCCGCGGCGTTCAGCTTAGGTTTCGTTTCTATCCCGGGCTCCAGCCCGACTTTGCACGCTCGTAGCTCGGGCAGGGGAGGTCCCAGCATCCCCAAACTTGACAGCCAGAGTCCTCTGCCGTCTCCCCAAAGAACGAAATCGCTGAACAAATGTCTCAGAGTCTTATGTCCAACGTCTGTAGCAACCTCTTTCTCCAACCATTCCCAGCGGAACTTGTTTTTCACTATTCTGTCGATTTCTTTAACACGATTTGCATCTTTACGCTCGATCACGGAGGCTGCCTTCGTTCAACTCTGTTTGAAGCGAGCTTACGTACAGCTATCTAACAAGCGCGTTCATTGGTTGTTACAGAGCGATGGGCCAATCACGTACCTCGTTTCATCTCAATGACGGAATTACTAAAAGTCGGAACGAATAGGATACGAATGCGGATTTTTGAGCGAAAAATCGGAAAAAATTTTTTTTCAAATTTTGAGGTGAAAAAAGCGGAATTCCGCGAATTCGCGGAAAAATCACATCCCTGCCTATGGTCATGAGCTGTGGGTAGTGACCAAAAGAATGAGATTGCGGATACAAGCAGTAGAAATGAGTTTTCTCTGCAGGGTGGCTGGGCTCCCCCTTAGAGACAGGGTGAGAAGCTTGGTCATTCTGGAGAACCTCAGAGTAGAACTGCTGCTCTTCCACATCGAAAGGAGTCAGTTCAGGTGGTCCAAGGGAGGTTCTCTGGGCATGCCCCACCGGGAGGAGACCCTGGGGCAGACCCAGGACACGCTGGAGAGATTACATCTCTTGGCTGGCCTGGGAACGCCTCGGTATTCCCCCGGAACAGCTATTGGAGGTGGCCGGGGAGAGGGAAGTCTGGGCTGCTCTGCTTAGGCTGCTACCCCCATGACCCGGATAAGCGTTAGAAAGTGGATCGATGGATGGATCAAAACACTGTCAGCCTTATGCGCCATGGATGGGGACAGGGTCATTACGTCATGTCTTAAAGGACTGCCGTTTCTCTTTACTTAGTTTAGCGGTTCTTGGCTCAAATATGAATTACTACAGTTGTGGAATAGGGCTATTTACTGTAATCTCAAACACATTAAGAAGACAAGAATTTCCACTAATTGACTTTTGATGAGGCACACCTGTTAATTGAAAAGCATTCTAGGTGACTACCTCACGAAGCTGGTTAAGCTAATGTCAATAGTGTGCAAAGCATCATCAAGGTAAACGGGAGCTACTTTGAAGAATCTAAAACATGAAACATTTTGTTTAACACTTTTTGTTTACCACAAAATTGCATATATGCTCCATGTGTTATTTCATACTTTTGATGTCTCCAGTATTGTTCTACAATGTAGAAAATAGTAAAAATACAGAAAAACTTATGATTGTGTGTACAAGCTTTTAACTGGTACTGTACGTGTATATATTAAAAAAAAAAGAAAAGATTTACATACATTCGGCCAGAGGTCATTTGAGGGTCCCAATCTGGATACCTGCAAACAAGAGTGAGGGGGAAAAAGAAACAGGTAAGTTGCTTTCAAATAAGGATGACAAATATCTTTTGTACAAAGGAAGAATAATAATGCATAATTGCATAAAATAATATAAAATCAGAAAACATAAGCGTGGACAAAAAACCACTGTCACATTCACTAACAGCATGCCTTGTTGTAGAATGTCAATAGGCTGCACAAAAGGAGAAATGTAACTCAGGATTAAAGTTAATGGTCAGATTATTGGCCAAGGTTTAGGTTTCGTGCTTCATGCCCAAGCAGAACAACATTCAAACCTCCACATTCCAGGAAGACTAAAGACTATACACACCAAATTTGTGTATAACTTTTTCTTAAGAAGGATAATGAAACGTGGAGGCACTTTGGCCTGTGAATCACCAAACATCACTTTCATGTGGTATTATTTGATACTACAGTTGAAACAGCAACATCACTCAGGAATTCAGCAGAATCGCACACAGTCAAGGGAAGAGTGAGCTAAAACTGACTTGAACCATGTCCAGATACTGGTGGAACCCTTATCCAATACGATTGGTGAGGGGAGGCATAACCAAGTATTAGGAAAGGACTGACACAAGATTCATTTATTTTTGTCCAGAAAGCTTAATAATACAATGTTTGACAACTATACTCACCTCAATCATAACTTAATCATAACTTAGAAATTACATCTCATCTCATCATCTGTAGCTGCTTTATCCTTCTACAGGGTCGCAGGCAAGCTGGAGCCTATCCCAGCTGACTATGGGCGAAAGGCGGGGTACACCCTGGACAAGTCGCCAGGTCATCACAGGGCTAGAAATTACATGCAAATGAAAATATAAGGAAACTGTGGTGGACATACAATTGCAGAAGGACCCTTCGGTTTTCTGCATGCCGCATCCCAGTTGTGTGCTGAGTCCATTCCTGCAAGACACCAAAAAATAATTTTAAAAAATTATAAATATCTTGTTTTTAAATTGAAATGTAATGCTGCCTAGCTGATAATTACATTTAGTTTTCTCTAATTTGACAGTACGAAATGCTTAAGAATGTGCCCTGATATATTTTGACCTCCCAAACAAGACAATGGATTTAAATTCAAGTGGATATTTGATAACATCTATCCCATTACTAAATATTTTAAATACAATACTGACAATGACTTTAATGACTGTAGCAAAGTTCTGTAGTGAATATGAACTACTATAAATACTAAATGGGGACCACACACTAAACACACTGGACGAACACCAAGATGCACTGATGAGCAAACTGTTTTGGACACAGGTGTTCTCCATCATGTGGCTGATATGTTCAGGAGGGGAAAAAGTTGGTGTGAAAAAAACTGTTCTGAACTACTCACCATGGAAGAATGCACATCAAAGTCACAAAGGGAGCACACATGGGGATACATGTGCGGCATGACACCCAAGAAATCCTGAATTTTGCCCTGAGATGGGGATCCCATCCGCCGCTGCATAAAGAGATCATTAGATGTTGAAGACGAGGTCGTGCCTAAACCACGATAGCGGTCAGTGGAAAGCTCGGAATACTGGCGATCTCGACTGCTGCCACCGCTCCCGTAATCAAGCATATCATAGCTGCGAGAGGATAAATCTTGAGTAGAACTGTAGCCAAAATCAGCCTGAGAAGTGCGACTCTGACTTGTAGAAGATGTGGAACGGTCCAGTCTTCCTCCCTGTACATCTCTCCACTCATCTCGACCGCCTCTGTATGAGGGGTCTGGAGAGAGTGACTGAGATAGCAGATCACTGGTCACATGTCGACCGGCCTCAGCCTTTTGGTTCTTCAGCTGCATGATAAGACGTGGTAGTGATTCCACACTGATGTTCTCCTCAGGCACCTGAGCCAGCGCGTCCAAGTCATTGGGAGAGAGACCGAGACTGGCAAAGAGCTTCATGGTATTGCTGAGAGGGTTGCCCATGCGACGGGGGCCCAGCTGGGAATCCTGGCTGTCTGCTCCACCCAATTCCATCAGGCCTCCATGCTGCTGGGTCGAGGAGCCATAGGGATCAGGTCGAGACTCATTCATGCTAAAGTTCAGAGTCTCTGCAGCGGCCAAGAGCCCCCGGCCTACGGCAAAGCCTTTCTGAGCACTGTCTGGCGTCAGCTTCTGAGACATGGCTTCAAAATGATAGGAAGGTGCAATGCAACCCCAGACACACAATAAAAGTAAAGAGAGATGTAGCTGATCAATTTGTCCAAAAGAAGGATGGTCCGTGGATAAAATTCCAAATGTCAAAAGATAAGCCAATGGTGAGAATGGACAGATCCTCTTCTATGACAGAATGAAACAGGTCTGCAGAAAGACAATGGAGCAATGATTTCTATTCTATTCTAATTGTTAGCAGTGCCACAGCTAAGCAAGTCACTGAAATTTAGACAGTGAAAAGAAGTAACAACTGACAATACAATACATTGCAACATGCCCCAAAATATCAAGATTTACAGAAAAGGTTGTATGGATTTTATGACAGAGTTGATCAAAAGATCATCATTGAGAACTGTTAAGATACAGAAATATGTACATCCTTAAAATGACCAGGAATGAAAGAAAGCATTGCACATCACAGCCAGAACAGGAAAACCACAGAGGCATGAACCAGTTTAATCTTTTTAAAATAACAATCACAAGAGAGACAAATCGACTTCACTTGGGTAGAAATGTGTCAGAAGAGGACAGAACAATACAAAGTGCTTGGCATGCTCTGACTCCAGGAGGGGTGTCCTTTTATTTGAACAAGAGAATGATATTGTACATGATCGCTAAATAGATGATTTAGAAGCAGCATGTGAAAGAAGCACATGGAATTACTTCACTAGATCAAAATCCAATTTAGGTTTCTTCGCCCAGAGAAAGCCAGTGAACTAAAACAGGCCATAAATCTAATAATAAAAGGACGGTTTTCATATTGGGGGATTTTTTTTGTTGTTGCTGTTTAATTCTTCCGAACAGACTTCTTTTAACTCGGTAGCAACTGAAGAGGATAAATGCCAAGAACAAAAATCACAGAATTCAGCTTCTTTGTCTAGCTGCAGAAAAATTACACTGAAGACATGGCTCTGGGCAAACTGGCTGACCAACTGGATCTCATCCACTGGGAAATGAAGTTGATAACATTCATTAATTGAAGTGAATGTTATGCATTTTCCACAACACTTGAATGTGTGACAAACTTTGTGTTACTGGTTACCTACAAATTTCTCTCCACTAGCATAAGTTTGGTGAGAGGTGTTTGGTGAAAAGGTTTGAGTTAAAATGCTTCCAAAGGACAAAAAAAAAAAAGAAAAGAGGGAGAGAAACAATAATGAACATACAACCTGTTGAAATCAATATACAACATATATTGTACGTTCTTTAAATATGCACCAGTATTCCATTCATTCTTCAGCAATAGGCAGGACCAGTTAAACCTAAACATGTCTGAGGTGAACCACCAGTTCTTTTCCTCATTTCTTTATGCTAGCAATGTTTTTCCAGCATCATTCTACTGCCAAAGGGGACCAGTAACACTTTCACAAGCAAACATCCTGTTGTTGGGGGCGTCGTGGCTCAGGTGGATAAGGCGCCATACCATAAATCCGGGGACCCAGGTTCGATTCCGACCCAAGGTCATTTCCCGATCCCTCCCCGTCTCTCTCTCCTGCTCATTTCATTGCTACACTGTCCTATCCAATAACGGTGAAAAAAGTCCAAAAAAATATCTTAAAAAAAAAACCCATCATGTTGTTGCTAGTGGTTTCATGGGGGAGGATGACAGGGTCCAGCCAGTCTCTGTAATGCTGCATTCGACTCGAGCTCAAACTTGTAATTCCCAACCTCCAAGCAGGAAAAAAAAAAAAAACCTACCTCAACTTGAAATTCTTACTTATCAATTTGGGATAAGGCCAATTTATACTTCTGCACACCTGCGTAACCCGATGCTGTAACCTGACATGCACCTCTTCAGAAATCTAACTACACGTGTGGTGATGCAGATCGCAATAGCTGTGATTGGTCTGTCTGCTTGGTAGCATCGCATTTCCGGCTGCTATTTCTCCTCTGCGAAAATCGTAACTCTGCTATCATGATAGTGTTAAGATAAATATATAAAGGGTGTTTCACAATTATGGTTGTCTTTTTGAATAACACCAACTAAGTCCTACAACTAGGTCCAGTATACATCTGCTGGAACTTTTTATACCTTATTTTACAGGGACATACCAGCCCTACCTACAGCACTAATGTCTCTTATTTATAAGAACTTGTGTGTTTGTAAGAGTCAAATGCAGGCTGTTTTGACCCTGGGGTCTCTACGTTTAATTCTACTCTAATTATTAGCTCATCCAGCCGACAGGTGAGGAGCTTATGCCATCATGTGTTGGCAGTCATTGTTTACATTTCACGAAAATCGCTTCTTCTCTCTCAGTTCTTCACTGATTTTTATTCTTTTTGGCAGGAAGGTGGGCCTGCCTGGGGTGCATATGGCTTCTACCCAAATTTGCATAATTGTGATTAATACTGAAGATATGGAATAATTAAGCCCTAACTAGCAGTTTCCACACAAATCGCTTCTTCTCCTTCAATTCTTCACTGATTTTGATTCTTTCTGGCATGAAGGTAGGGGTACCAAGGGTGCATATAACTTCTACCCAGATTTGCTTAATTACAATTATTAATGAGGTTATGGACTAATTAAGCAGTTCAACAAAAATCGCTTCTTCTCAGTCAATTCCTCACCGTTTTGGATTCTTTCTGGCAAATAGGTCGGTATTCCTAGGGTGTATCTAGCTTCTATATAGTGTATATAGTAGGGCTGTAACGATATGCGTATCGAAATCGAGATACGCAGAGCCACGATCCGTATCGCGATACAAGAAGGCAGAATCGCGGTACACCCTTTCAAACTTCTCCTCAGCCCAAAAACAGAGGCGCTTCCAAACTTCAATTTATGAATACTTTACTTTTTATTTATATTACATTTTAAAATTACTTAAATTTCTTTTATATTTTTATATCGACTAGTAAGTCGTTTTTTCGCCGACCTGCGACAGTCTTCTGCGAGTCACGCAACGTCCACACTCGCCACTGGCAGAGCATTCATTTCTTTTAAGCGGTCGCCATTCTGGTTGCGACGCGGGGAGCGAATCTGTAAACAAGCAGCTCATTGGCTGGCTAGGTGTGCCACAAGCCAATCACAATCACTTGACCGGAAAGGCATGCAGTGTTGCCAGATTGGGCAGGTTTAGGTGCTTTTTGGCTGGTTTTGAACATATTTTGGGGTGGAAAACGTTAGCAATATCTGGCAACACTGAAGGCATGTCTGCTTGGGCGGAAGCCTTCTGCGGCAGTTACATTTTGACACGCGAGCAATGTTTCACCATAAAAATTCTGTAATTTCCATCTGTTTTCCGCGATCACAGAAAATCATTGGCCCTATGAGAGTGAGACAGTGAGAGAGCCACCCCCCCAAAAAAAAATCTTAACAGATTTACACGATTTGGAAAAATGACTTTTTCAGAACCGAAAAAAACAGAGCTTCCAGCTCAACAGTATTATTTTGAGAAATAAAACAATCTTTGGATATACATTTGTTCATTTTTGCATACATATTACTCATTCTCTGCAGTGGTCTGAATTATTTGTTATTAAATAGTTAATGTAAGTAAGTAAATGTTAATAAGTCAAATTTACTACTTTAAAAAAACATTTTAAAAAAATCGTGGGCGTATCGACTCGTGGGTCAAAAATCGCGATACGAATCGAATCGTGAGTTGGGTGTATCGTTACAGCCCTAGTATATAGCTTGCAACATTTATTGCGCAAAGTGGCCCACTTTTCCTTCTGGACTAGACGGGGTCGGAGTGAGCTATGCCATCATTGACGGTCTCGTTACACTTAGATTTTACTGGTTAAATTCAGAATTGCATTTTTAGCATTAACTAGCTTTTACTTTGGGATGTATACTTTAATTCACAATAGAAAGATATTTAAGGGGAAGTTACTTTTTTGGTAAGCTAAGGCTCCTCCGATGGTGTCCTTTGTCCATTAAAACGCCCTCTCTGGAGAACACTCACCATATAATGGAGGTTATAAATAATTTTTAAGAAAATATTTCTCTCTTTTGAAGCAGAATACTCTGTTGTTGTACAGTAAAAACAGGACTTGAAACAGATGCAAGACACATTTGCAGCAGAGCTTCACACATGGTTGAAATGTGAGTCCATCAAAAAGTGTCCGCTCCAGAAAACCACAAGGATCATCACTACTTCATCCGTTATTACAATTACCACCATGTAAAAACATCGCTGCACAGGACCTGAAAATTTGTACTTAAAATCACATCCATTTCAACAGTTTTTCACTTTGTATCCCTTACTTTTCTGGACTATAAGAATTTTAGAAATACACTATATACCGTCTTCTCACTGCAAGTAACAAGCCCAATATATGACCTGTAGCTCTGAAATTCTGCACAGTTAATTTCCATCTCAAAAGGTCATTTTTGGCAGCTGAGAAATACAAAAAAAATCTGAGGTTTGATTTTTGGACCCGAAAAATATACCGACTGTGAAACAGCCCATAAAGTGTGAGGCTCTATAGTGGTTGTAGATCTTTATAAAGGCCACCCAGTTTAATTCTGCATCTAATCCTGGGGATTTAAACACACTGGTGTTATTTTTGTGCCTCATCCCTGAGCGTGCAATGGGATTTTGGCTTTGAGCTGCTCATCCTGCTGAATACAGACAAGATAAAACACTTCAGAAATGCTTTCAGTGATAATTCATTTGGTTTATACTTAATCACGTGAGGTTTCGCTCCCTCCCCCAGTAGACATGCAGGTAAAAATGCTTCACTCTGTGCTTGCTTCAATGCCGTAAATTCGATAGAGAAGTATAAATCGGCCTTTAGTCTTCTCAACTGTGGCCCCTTCACACCTGGCATTAACATGCGTCCTGGGTGAAGCGGATAGCTCCAAGGAGCGGTGTGAATGGGGTCGCATACCGCCACATTCTTTTAACAATGTGTACATAGATGTGCCCGGGCCACACTGAAGAATAACCAGGGGGTCCAAGAATTTTGCTACAGTGGTGGAAATCATAACCCAATTTATTAGTGTTACTATATTTAGGGGTCCAAGCACCAAAGTCAACTTAGACCTAAAATGTTCTATTGGTGGAAACTTCAGGAACAGAAAGTCTATGGTGGCAATCTATGGTTAAATCCAAAACATCGACTATACAATCCACTGTTGGAGGAGGAAAATACTCCAGTTTGTTGCTAACAAAAAGTCAAATATGGAGGTGTCCAGGTTTTTATTTCCACTTCAAAGTTGAACTTGCCAAGGTCAAAAATGACACCATTCCTTCCTGCAAATTACTGCTTACAAGGCAAGTTGAATGCAGTATAAAAGCTGGTGCAAACAGAAAAGCCTTCTGAACTGACAGGCAAGACGAATGACAGGCAAGTAGACACATATATCCTTGTCCTGAATTAGAAAGTCACCAAATATTTGTACATGGATGGGCCAGGAAGGGAGAATCACAGAGTAAAAAAAAAAGGCCTAACTACCAGAGCTCTATATTTGATTATTCCATCTTTAAAGCACTCAGATCCTGGTTGTTACACTGAACATCGGCTAAAGAAGGAGAAAAGAAATGAACGTTACATGAAAAAGTTGAGAAAATACATGTGAGAGGAGAACTATGAGACAACCAGCGATCGACAACATAAAGCCTAGGTCACAACCGGACGTACGATTTTTTGGCCGTGCAATTTTTGGCGTTTCCCAAATCGCTGCGTTTTATTTTTTGTTCGTGGAGAAAGATGCACGTTGGCCGTAAGTGTGTCTTGCAACCTGAATAAAGCGTAAGCGCCCATAGAGTTTGTTTGACATGACAAAGAACCTCTGCGGCCGGTCTGCGGCTCGAAAATCAGCACGTCACACGTGCGTCCTCCGTGCGTTTCTTGCACGTAGACCGGCCGTAGGAGCACGTACGGCCGGTTGTGACTGAGGCTTAACGCATTTTCTTCCGTAATGCATTTCCAAGTGAAACAGAATTAGTGTTAGAGATGAAGCATGACTTCATATTATTGGTTAATTTTAGTTTTTCTTCACTCGTGTGCATTGTGAGGGTAAAAAAAGCATGGGTTTATTTTGGTGGAAGATTAGAGGACAGCAATGATTTTTTTCCCCCAGGGACTGATGTTACTGAATCCACCATCTCAACAGAAACGTTATCTAAAGCATTTAAAAAAAAAAGTTTGGATTTCAGCTTGATTTTAAACTGCTGTGCTCTTGAATTTTGGCAGGAAAAGAACACGCCGCAGTTTCTTACAACACTTGTAAAGGCCACAGTTTCATCTTAAAGGGCCATTAGATAGGACTTGTGAAAAATAGATCTCTAATGGTTAACTGGATAGAGCTGAATAAGATTTGAATGATTTTTTTAAGGTTACTGAGTACACACACCTCCATGCCCAAAACATATGGTGGTTTGTGGTTCGACTGCAATTACTGTAGTAAGATAACTAGAACTACCATCATAACATCAGGACTGGAATAACCAGTGTTTCCCCTACCATTATATTGGGGGGGGGGGCTTACTCCCCCTGACACTTTAAGATAAAAATAATAATAATAATAATAATAATAATAAATTTAAAAAATAAAAAGGGGTGCAGGCACTAGGACCACACGGAAAGTGAGCCTGCTCCAAAACAGGAGCATGTGCAGGCACTAGGACCATGCAGAAACATTCCCTGCTCAAGCTGCGGCCTCCTCTTGTGTGCTCAAAAATGATTCAAACAATAGTTAGCAATGTTAGAACCCCCCAAACAGCAAAAGATAGAGGACATACGACATTTTTTCCAAAGAGTGAGAGTCATGTCTTCAGACACACTAACATTACGAATATTCATAGTGAGATCATGTTGGAATATCACTTTTCAAACATCTTCGAGTTAGCTAGCCACAGAAAATGACTTATTTTTTATGCTATTTCAAACGAGCAGTCGGTCAACTACTGTACTTCACTCAATAAATAAATCAAAAGTAGTGATAGTCAGTAGAGAGGTGAGTGAAAAATTACAGAAAGAAGCTCTCCAACTTTCTAATCAGAATTATAAATCAATTAGAACTAAAAATGGTTCATATGCCATTTTAATCTCTGAATCACTACAGGATAATGAAATTAATGAAAGTATTTTTATTTGGAAATAGTTTCTTGTGCCTGTAACCCAGTAGGGACAGCTGCCGCAGGTGATAAGCAGAGAGCAGGAACAGCGTGGAGAAGGCGGACAGGTTAGCGAATTACAAATTACAGAATCAAGCAATAAGGTATGAGAGGCTGTGGTACAGATGGGTGACCCGTTAAAGCCAAAATGAAGTGTCTTAGTAGTGTACTCCATTATATCTTCAATGTTCTTTGCCAAGTCTGTGGAACTGTATTGGAGGGATGAACTTTCCTCCAAGATATTCTCTCATTTATATACAACCTTTATTTAATCAGGGAATTTAATTGAGATCAAGATTTATTTTGCAAGAGAGACCAGAGTACAGCAGACAGACCTCAGGTAAGGGTATCTGGGGGAAAAACAAAACAAAAACAAACAAACAAACAAACAAACAAACAAACAAACAAACAAACAAACAAACCCCTTTTGAGGATTTGTGCCTGCACTTTGTCCCCCCCACCTTTGAAATCAAAATTCCACCCGATTAGAATGCTACCAGGTGGTGTAGTGGTTAGCACTGTCGCCTCACAGCAAGAAGGTGTTCGAGCCCAGCGGCTGGCGGGGGCCTTTCTGTGTGGAGTTTGCATATTCTCCCCATGTCTGCGTGGGTTTCCTCCAGGTGCTCCGGTTTCCCCCACAGTCCAGTTAGGTTAATTGGTGGCTCTAAATTGACCATAGGTGTGAATGTGATGACCTGGCAACCTGTCCAGGGTGTACCCCGCCTCTCGCCCATAGTCAGCTGGGATAGGCTCTAGCTTGCCTGCGACTCTGTACAGGATAAGCGGCTACAGATAATGGATGGATAGAATGCTACCAGCTCTCTGCATCCCCTCAGCACAGGACTCACCACAGGATCGGTGGCTTTGATCCAACTTGGATTAAAAAAACAAAAGGAGTTCTATTGTAAAACTTGTTCTACAATAAATGTGAAGACTTAAATATGACTCCTTTAACTGTTTGTTTGGGTCCAAATGCTCTGTAACAGGAGCCGTGCACATAACCATCCTCATCCAGCAACCCCCCCCCCAAAAGCCAGTAAACTTAGGTGGTGTTTACATTAGACCGTATCCGTCTCGTTTTCGTCGCGGATGCACTGTCCGTGCACATTAAAACACCGGGAAACGACTCCACAGGTGGAACAACTTGAATCCGCCAGGGCCCACGTATTCAACCCAGTTCGTATCTGATCCGGTGCTGTGTAAACATTGAGGAACGAGGAAACGCAGTGCTGAGCTCTAGCTGACGTTGTCATTGGACAACGTCACTGTGACATCCACCTTCCTGATTTGCTGGCGTTGGGATCGCACACACAGCGGCTCAGTCCCGAATCACTGCTCGTGCGCTTCACTTGCGCGCTCTGTGAGCTGCGCAGGGCCGGAGTGCGCACCCTCCAGAAGGCACTCGCTGTTCAGGGCGGAGTGATTTGGAGCGCAGGAGGAAGCGCTGAGCCGCACTGAGGTTTATTTACACATTTCAACTTATTTACCTCCTTCAGGCGCTTAAACTCAGTGAGAACATGAACATCACAGCCAGGTGTGTTTATCTGCTGGAGAAGGTGTTCGCTTGCCATCCTTCCACTTGCAAGTGGTGAGTGACTTACGCATGCCCGATATGCACTGGGATCATGTGACGTGCCGTCTAATTAGTCATGTGATTAGCGTATCCGTGTATTGGCGTTGCTGTGTGCACGCGAATCGTGTATTGGCGTTGCTGTGTGCACGCGAATCGTTTTAAAAACGTTAATCTGATGATCCGCTGATATGGTCTAATGTAAACACCACCTTAGGGGAAACACTGATAACATACCTTTCAAGTGCACTCAATTGCCTGAAAGCCAAGTTACAACTCTATAAACATGCAAAATTCTCTGCATAATGATGTATGAGGATGTGAAGGGGCGTGTCTATAAAATGACTGACAAGAGGCCAATTGAAATATTTCAGATCTGAGGGCAGATTTCCAAAATGAGTTTGTTGGAGGTTCCCCCAGCTCTGTAATACACTCAGGCCTTTCAATTACATGAAACCTGCAATGGATAACGTCGTAGGCACCCAAATTAAAAAGGCGCCCAAATTAAGGTTAAGCGCCCAAAATATGCTACCAAAAGTAAAAAATGTTGATTAAATAAACTTGGCTGCAAAAAACCCAATGTCTTGACTTTCTTCTTTAAACACAACGAAATCAGCGAGAATTAGCCTGTATTTCTCGTAATTGATGCGAAATCCACACCATTCCCATGTTGTTCTGGGTTCATTGAACTAGCCGTAAGCCTCGCGCAGAGCATGAATTCTCCATTAACAGTGATCGGCATGCCATGATTTTGTGGAGGAGCGAGACTCGAGTACCAATGACCAGAGAGGGATTTCCACATTAGAGAAATCTTCTTTTATATTGTTTTATGGCAGTTGGCAAACAGCTTTTAGGTGCATTACTGCCACCTTCTGGACTGGAGTGTGAACCAGAATGTTTACTACCCTATTGTGCCAAATTCCCCTAATAATTCCGAAATCATTTAAAAACCTAAAAATAGCCCTATATCCCACATTATCTGACCTCAACTGCAATATCTCTCTGATACCTAGTTTCATATGGTTTAAATCACGTAAAAGACTGAATAAAAGAGAACTATTCAGGACACAACTGTGTGCAATTAAGATACAGCTTGCATCTTAAATACACACGTTTGTCTAAGACCCCGTCCACACGTAGCCGGGTATCTGCTAAATCGAAGATATTTTTCTACGTTTTGGCCTGTCATCCACATGAAAACACATCAAAAACGAATATTTTAAAAAACTCCGGGCAAAGTGAAGATTTTTGAAAACTCCATGTATGCCTTTTCGTGTAGACAGAGATAACCGGAGTTTTGCGTTTTAAAACGTCACAGTCTGTGCCAAAAAAATGACAACAAATCTGCCCTGACATCAAACGTGCGACCTTTGTTTACTGCAGAAGCCAGATTAAGCATGGACAAAGAGTAATGGATCGGAGTAGTGCCTTGAAAGCGTTAATTATTGTGCAGGTGCTATTTACATGTTTAATTTTAGAAGCCCAACTACTGACAAGATTCCCAATCAACGTTTTCTTGCGTCTTTTGAAGTTTATACTCCAAAATTGTGTTTAGAAGCAATTCTGTCTCCGAGTCTGTCCAGACGAACGAGCTTGGCGTCATGTTTTATGTTTAGGCGGAAGTGACGCCAACAGAGGGCCATTCTGATGTGATTAGGGGGTAGGATTTGGGGAAATAATGCCATCTACAGGTTTGGAATGCTTATGAATGTGATTGAAAACGCAGATGTTCGGTTATGTGTGGAAGGGATTTTTTTCGAAGACGAGGTGGTGTGGATAAAACATTTTTATAAACGGAGGGGGGGAAAATGTTCGGTTTTAAAAATACCCGGCTACGTGTGTACATGGCCTAAGTGTGGGTGGAATCAGTGACTTGGAGCATGGTCCTCTTGATGATGATAGTCTTAGACACTGGCCTTTCATTTAAACCAAGATCTTTTACCTGACTACATAATGTGAATTGCACTGCCAATTCTTGTGATGTGACTGAAAAACCTTTTGTGCGCAGGTCTGCTACAGGTTTGTCTCTTTGATGGCAACAGTGCAGAACTTGCTTTTTCATTCCCAGGCTCCTCTCCTCCAGGCCCCAACACATCTTTTAAATACTAACTAACTGTATTCTAATTATTTTTGTCATGTACATCAAGGGGGATTAATGCTGTAGACATTCTGCAATAAAGGTAAAAATAACATTCATTTATTTTTTTTCGCAGTCTGGTTTCCATCAAATCCTGCGCTCTGATTGGCTGGCGAGCGGGTCCGTATCCTACGATACGGACCCCAGTTACGGACCCCGGGTTATGGACCTCTGGCGACTCGCTCATTCACAACAACAACAAACATAGTAGCATTTTTTTGTCAACATTTATCTTTTTTTTATAAGATTTATTTATAAGATTATCAAAAACCTTATAAATTTTTGCCAGCATTTCTCAGGAGAACAGCATTAATTTTACATCATGGATAGCGATAACGACAGTGTTCAGAGCAAAAGCGAGTTTTACTACCCTGAGGAAGAAGAAATAAAAGAAACTATTTCAGGAGAAAGCTAAAAACCTCTAACTGTTGCTAACACCGAGCAAAAACATGGCTGAATCCTGAATGACTCAATTTTGTATAAATAGGGGACTACATAGGCAGCAAAACGTAGGGTTTTTTTTCCTGCCATGGAAGTGCACTTGTATACCGAGGAGGAAGCAATTTGCATTACAGCCGTGAATGAGGATTCAAAATGGTGGCTTGGCTCAGTTTTCCCTTTGAATTTGGCAAAGAAAAAAAATATATTACAGGGTTTCCCATACATAGACCACTGTGTGGCGCAGCGCCACACAATGGATTCCTATCGCCACACAATCAGACTCGCGATTTTGGAGAAAAAAAAATTCCGTTGCGTATCGTTCCGTTCATTCATGGTGCTCTTTCTTCTCGTTCACGCGCGCACACACCCACACAGAGAGAGAGAGAGGCGTGTCCACAGGCCTGCCAGTGCGCATAGGGCACTGGAGTTTTTTTTTTCAGGAAGCCACGCAGAATTAAATGTTCTGATAGGGCATGCAGGCTTTGCACCAATTAAGGTAATGCTTTTTCATTATTGTTAGTTGCCTTGGTGTTACCTTAAGTGGTTTCTTACATCTAATTATGATATTTTATTATTATTTTGTTACATTATACTATTTATTTCATTTTAGTATTGGTTGAGGTAAGTGTTGAGTTCAATATTTAAAATAAAAACCTCCAGCTTGTTTTTTGCAATTTATTCCTTGAATGTCAACTAAAGAATGATTGAAAGATTGCCACCAAAAAGGCAAAAAACTAAGGTCAAAACCAGAGATGCACCGATTGACCGGCTGCTGATTGGAATCGGCCGATTTTCACGTGATCGGCCATGACCCGCCGGTCAAAATTAAAATATGCCGATCAAAACTTGTGTATCACATAGGGATGAAAGTGGAAATACTCGTAATTCGCAACTAAAAAGGCTGCAGCTACACTGGCAGCATGAACATGCTTTCTACTGCGATTGTGTTGCGCTTGCGCAGAACAGTGTCAGTCCTGCGCGCCTAACGAGCTCCGGCGCGCGCGCCATTAACAAAAAAAAAAAATCACTATAATTGGATATCCAAATATAGTGAATTTTTTTGTGTGCCAGATATTGGATGTGAAAAGAAGAAAATGTCTGTGGTTGTGTGAATTTCCCATTACAGGAATTAATACGTTATCCAAACATCTAGTTAGATTTGTACAAAGAGAGAGAGAGAGAAAAATGTCTTTTTGTTTTTTACAACCTCGGTTGCACTTGATTCCATTGGAAATTACTCTACAAATACACATTTGACAAAGATGATAGAATGGCTATGGTATAAGTATGACTGGAAATTATTTTTGTATTTTGATACTGAATGAAGAAATGGGTTGTTCTATAAGGCATAAGTTTTCAGATCTAAATAGGCTTATGAAAGTGTGTTCCATAGCAGTAGGCAAATAATATATGAGGGGGAAGTTGTTTTTGTGCCAGATATTGGATGGGAAAAGAAAAAATGTTTGTGTGAATTTCCTATTTCAGGAATTAATGTTAATACCAAACATTAAGAAAGATTTTACAAAGAACAATGTCTTTTTGTTTGTTTTCAACCTTTGAGGTATTGAAAATTTATTACTGAAAATCTGGCAGAATGTTCTATTAAAGAAAAGATAAAAAGAAAATAGTCTTTGTGTGTGCTGTGAAGTGGTTTGAAAAAATGAAATCGGAATCGGCCAAAATCGGTAGCGGCAGGTCACTCTCCATGGAAAATCGGAATCGGCCCAAAAAATTGCAATCGGTGCATCTCTAGTAAAAACTAAACTTTAACTTCAATTTTGGTGAGTAATTTTCATAAATTTAAAAGGCAGGTTTTCCACCAACGTCAAGCCCAGCAAACTAATGGCCTGCCCTGTAATGTAAAGTTGGGTCGAGGAATGAAACCAGGCAGGGTTCTGGTAAAAATTGTTTTAGCGGTCTTCTCTTAAAGAACTTAAAAGAATTTAGATTGAACTGAATAATCTCAAATGCTTCTTGTAGCTTTAAAATAGTCCCAGCAGGTGACTCTGAAGAAAAATACTGTGTGTTTGAACACCGCCCGCTGTAAACACTTTGCATACACCCCAATGACCGACTCCACCGACCGCCACGACATCACCGCGCACAATTCCCTCATCGGCACAGTGGAGCACCACAAATTGCTACCTGGTCTGTGGGAAACACTGTATTATTTACCAGCTTAAATAAATGAATGTATTTGTATGGTGAAATACCGTGACCTTGGCCCAGAGGGCCTCGGTCAGTACTTTCAAGACCTCGGTCACGGTATTTCACGATACGGACCTCCCAGCTGGTAAATAACACATGTACATTTTTTTATTTATTCATAACTTTATAGCTAAAAAAAGCAGCAGGTTTAAACACACAGCACTGGGAAAACAGCACTTTGCGCATGCAGAAAAGCCTAAATTACCCTGTATCACGACGGAAAAAGCCCAAATTCAGAAATATAGGGTGTAGCCCATATTATGTAATTGAAAGGACACTTGCTCGAAGACAATGCCTTAAACATTTTTAATCACTTGTACATAATTTTATACATTTGTACTTTTAAAAGATAAAAAAGACTAGCTATAAGTACCTTTAAAGGAGAACTGAAGTCATTTTTAAACTTGCTTTATTTCTTAACGTGTTATTCAATTACGTTTTCGGTTTTAGTAACCTTATATCATGACTCGTATTGGCAACTAATTGCAATTAAATATTATACTTATCGACCTATTTGGTTTTTAGCCATGTCGAATTTAGTTTGTTTGGTCCACAGCAGGCGTCACTTATCTGTGTGATCTTCACGAGACTTGGGCGAGATTTTGAAACATGAAGTGTCAGCGCTGCCATTTTAAAAAACTGTTTTCCAAACGAAATATTGCGCAAAAACAAGTTTAAATGACAATTACTGCTTACTTTTTTCAAACTTTCCTGATTGCTATCAAAACAAACAAAACTTCCAGCTGGATTACAT
This sequence comes from Neoarius graeffei, assembly GCF_027579695.1. Lineage (NCBI taxonomy): Eukaryota > Metazoa > Chordata > Actinopteri > Siluriformes > Ariidae > Neoarius > Neoarius graeffei. The sequence goes on from NC_083576.1 coordinate 65,676,723, forward strand.
CAGCATTCGAAAGACGGCACACATCTTTTGACAACACTGGCCACTTCGATTTCCGCTGTATGTTTTACTTCCGTCCTACGATGTCCCGCACAGGTCTCAACGAATCTGGTTTACGGCCACTGCTTTGACATATGGACTGGTATATTACATAGCATATTTCAAACACTCATAACTTGCTATAGCAGTGACAAAATAGCTGTCAAAAATGCATTCCTATATTTAATAAAATGAGAGAATTTTGATGATAAAAAAATTTGCCTTCAGTTCTCCTTTAAACACAGATGATCCTCGTTGTTCTATCAGCTACAGCTGCTGAGAAAAGCCAACACACCAAACACGTGTTGAAAAAACCCCCCACACATTTATTGACAGCGTGTTTTTCATATTGTTCACTTTCTGCAGCTATGAATCCACACAAATCTGGGGTGGGTTTCCCAAAAGCCTCTTAACTAGGAGACAGGGTGTTCATTGTGCTGCTCGCTCCACCATTTAACGATGATCTTTGTGCTACGATGGTTTTGGGAAACTCAGTATAGGTTTGATGTGACTTCAGTCCAAGTGCAGAGAGATCTGTCTGAAATAACATGACCGGGACAGTCCTGATTTTGAGTTGCGTGTCCCCAGTCCCGACGAAGGTCCGTCAGGACGCTGAAATGTCCCGGTTTACACCAAACACTAACAAACTGTCCCGGTTACAGCGATCATATATAGCCAACGAGATGTCAATAAAGCTTCTATCAATTCAGCATCAGTGTGCGTGCAATCAACCTTACAATGTATCCATTTGTACAATATTGCAATATAGAGGCAGCGTTATAACGGGTTTTTTCGCTAGCGGCTGTCAACTACTACGCGACAATGCTGAACAGATGAGCGCTGGGCGGAGATGTTCGCGCACTTCAAAAATAGGGAGATTCCTTACAGCAGGGCTTTTCAGAGTGTGGGGCACGCCTCCCCTAGGGGGCGCCAGAGTTCTTCAGGGGAGGTGCAACATGAGGAAAAATAAACCAGAATAAGTTACTATTGCGGACATTTAGCTAACTTCAGCTAGCCTTTGCCAGAGACAAAATGGATCGATTTTTAGTACCTAAAGCTACAGTGAGTGAGGAGACAGAGTCTGGGCCAAGCAAAAAAAGAAGGAAATATGACCACAATTATTTAAAGTTTGGATTTTCATGGACTGGATCTGAAGATGCTCCACTGCCACAGTGTGTTGTCTGCCAAGAGGTGCTAGCTAACGATGCTATGAGATGTTTTAAAAAAAGCACAGATGTTTAAAATGTGTAAAAGATGATGTTTTCAAAAAGCACAGATGTTTAAAATGTGTAAAACAAGATGTTTTTTAAAAAAAGCACAGATGTTTAAAATGTGTAAAACAAGATGTTTTTTAAAAAAAGCACAGATGTTTAAAATGTGTAAAAGATGTTTTCAAAAAAAGCACAGATGTTTAAAATGTGTAAAAAAAAGTGTTTTCAAAAAGCACAGATGTTTAAAATGTGTAAAATAAAAAAAAATAAAAATGTGTACAACAACCATTTTTTTTTAAATACGAATGGAACATTAAGTATAGCAACAACAAAAATTGTAAAGGGGGCGCTGTTGTTTATTTGCTCTCTGAGGGGGGCTGACTCTCCCACACTTTGAAAACCCCTGCCTTACAGCAATGTCAGCCAGCTTTGCCATGTGCCTACCTGGCACCAATGCTCCAGTTGAGCGCATATTTTCACTCATGAGCAACACCTGGACTGACGAGAGGAATCGCATGACCGTGCCTACTCTCAAAGCCTTGCTGATTACCCGGGCCAATTTCGACGATATTTGCTCGCAGTTTCACAGCAAGCTCTCGGGGAATAAAGCGCTACTGGAGCAAATTCACTCATCATATAAATATATGAAATAAAATGGCATCTTCTTTAGGGTGGGTGGCTGCGTTTCTGAAACATTTTTTGTTGTCTTTAATCTGTATCACAGATTGTCTTGACTTGTTTTATGCTGTTGTCAACTCAGGGTTCACGTTTTCAAAATAATTAATAGCCTACACTGGTTAAGATTAAACAGAGGCATTTTGGGTAAAGGTTTGGAGGTGACAACGATTAGGCTCATGCGCTCGTTCCTGTTACAATGCATAGCCTATTCATTATCTGTAGCCGCTTTATCCTGTTTTACAGGGTCACAGGCAAGCTGGAGCCTATCCCAACTGACTACGGGCGAAAGGCGGGGTACACCCTGGACAAGTCGCCAGGTCATCACAGGGCTGACACATAGACACAGACAACCATTCACACTCACATTCACACCTACGCTCAATTTAGAGTCACCAGTTAACCTAACCTGCATGTCTTTGCACTGTGGGGGAAACCGGAGCACCCGGAGGAAACCCACGCGGACACGGGGAGAACATGCAAACTCTGCACAGAAAGGCCCTCGCCGGCCACGGGGCTCAAACCCGGACCTTCTTGCTGTGAGGCGACAGCGCTAACCACTACACCACCATGCCACCCCGCATAGCCTATTGTTTAAAAAAAAAAGTTAAACGCATAAAATGTTGATGTTAATATGCAAGCAATGCATTTTCTTGTTGTTTTCACAAAGGTGAAATAAAATCAGTTGAAATTTAGGCTATGGGCGAAAGGCGGGGTACACCCTGGACAAGTCGCCAGGTCATCACAGGGCTGACACACAGACAACCATTCACACTCACATTCACACCTACGGTCAATTTAGAGTCACCAGTTAACCTAACCTGCATGTCTTTGGACTGTGGGGGAAACCGGAGCACCCGGAGGAAACCCACGCGGACACGGGGAGAACATGCAAACTCCGCACAGAAAGGCCCTCGCTGGCCACGGGGCTTGAACCCGGACCTTCTTGCTGCGAGGCATCAGTGCTAACCACTACACCACTGTGCCACCCTGCATAGCCTATTGTTTAAAAAAAAAGTTCAACGCATAAAATGTTGATGTTAATATGCAAGCAATGCATTTTCTTGTTTTCACAAAGGTGAAATAAATCAGTTGAAATTTAGGCTATTGGCCTATTCCCTATCATCACATCTGTTGTCTGATTTTCTTACTTTAACTGAATTGTGATAGTAGTACATGTAGATAACAAGAAAATACTTGATAATTCTCTGAAATGTTGATAAAAGTGAGCTGCTACAAAATGATAAAAGCGTGTGCGTGCACGAGTATCACGGTCACGCGCAAAGTGTCCCGGTTTTAGACTCGGGAAATCTGGTCACCCGAGTCTGAAACCAGCAGCACTGAGTTCGGTTATTAAGAATGGACCAAATGTGGTGATGGACAGAAAAGTGAGATGGAAGTAAAAAGACAGAGGAATAATGTTGTTGTTTTGTGTGTGAGAGATGTTATTTGTTGTAAAGCTGGAGGATGTGAAGAGAGATGCATGTGTGCTGCTTGGGTGAAATTCCAGACAGAAGCCAGGGGAAGATGCTGCATGGACAGAAAGCTGAATAAATATATAAACTGCCACGTTTGTGTAAATCTCCACAGACAGACATGAAGTGGAACCGTACAGAAGCCAGCTCTCTCAGAGACGAGGAGGAGGATGTTAGCTAACAGACGGATTACATGGAGCTAAAGGCTAGCGCTCATTTTTAATCCACCGCCATTACCTAATGCGCTGCTGCCAAGGTTTTCAACTAGCTAATCAAACCTAGCATGCTAATAGGGGAAAAAATACACAACATAACTACACCTTCATGCATAATCTTTTTTTTATTTGTTTATTTAACTATTATGGAGAAAATATTTATCCGCATTTCACCAATTTAAAATAATTAACATGAAGTACTTACTGTTTTAATATCCCCTCACACGCTGCAAAAACGAAAATGTTTTTAGTCTGACTTGAAAAGGTCACCTGACTGACTCACTTCCGGTTACCCCAAGCAGATGCACACACTGCCATCTAGCGTCCCGGCTCTGTGTTTTCCTAATAAACTTGAATAAATGTACGTATAAGAGCCATACCACCGAATCGGTGCCATTTCTCATCTCATCATCTCTAGCCGCTTTATCCTTCTACAGGGTCACAGGCAAGCTGGAGCCTATCCCAGCTGACTACGGGCGAAAGGCGGGGTACACCCTGGACAAGTCGCCAGGTCATCACAGGGCTGACACATAGACACAGACAACCATTCACACTCACATTCACACCTACGGTCAATTTAGAGTCACCAGTTAACCTAACCTGCATGTCTTTGGACTGTGGGGGAAACCGGAGCACCCGGAGGAAACCCACGCGGACACGGGGAGAACATGCAAACTCCACACAGAAAGGCCCTCGCCGGCCACGGGGCTCGAACCCGGACCTTCTTGCTGTGAGGCGACAGCGCTAACCACTACACCACCGTGCCGCCCCGGTGCCATTTCTGTCCCTAGAAAATTATATGTATAAATGCACATAAAAATGTACTTTAAAATACATTTCCTTATTACGCAGAATGTCCTGCACATTGATCTGATTTCAAATCTAAGATATATAATTGTAAGGATTAATAAAAACTACCTAAAACACTGAAAAATAGCATGTGTTACCTGTCCCCGCACTCTCACGGGCGATTCGAGGGAGGATCAGCCTCTTCTAAAAATGACGAACATCGTGTAGGATGAATTGCGCTAGGCTTATGTTATAGAGGGCTCTGAGATGATGCTAAAAATAGTAACACTGCGCGTGCGCAGCCATCTTGGAAGTCACTCGCTCCAGAGCGCTCATAGAGTACACATTCACCGATTCGTTTCCGCGTTAGAGGGCTTAAAAGCTTGGATTTTTTAAGAATTTAGACATCTGAAGTGATGGAGCACTACTGTGAAAGTTTGGATAAGCAGGCACGGGAGCGTTATGCTGAGAAGTTACGTTTCATTGGGAATGTAGATCCATACACTGTTAGTGAGAAGGAATGGAAAGCTGACCCCAGCTTGTTGCCGCATGTGACTTTTGCCGCTTTTCCACTACAAACGCGGCTGAGCCGTGCCGTGCTGAGTTGGGCTGAGTCGAGCTGAGCGGGGCTGTTGGAGTTGCATTTCGACTACAACCGCGCTGAACCGTGCTGGCTGGAAGTGGGTGGACACATTGGGTGGAGTTAGCGAAAGTGGGTGGACGTCACGTGATGTCGTTAAGCAGCGCAAACAGTGACATCAGTGACCTTTTAAGCGGTAGTCTCACGACCCAGATAGTAAACAATAAACATGGAGGACATGGAGTCGTTAGTGTTGCTGGTCTTGGTGCTGTGGCTTGTTGTCACCGACAACGCCAACAGATACTGGCAAGAGTGTATAGATGAGGCGAGGCGCATAAGGCTTCAGAAATTCTCGTAATTCGTAATTATTCTTCCGGGTTTGCGGTGTTTACAGATCCCAGCGTGCTCGCGGGGCGTGTGTGGGCATGTGAGGACACCCCTCCTCACCAATCAGTGCACAGGGGAGTGTCTGCTCATGCCCCCAGCCTCACTCGGCTCGGTTTGGCTCGCTTCAGCCCCACTCCAAAACGGTGCGAGTTTTAGGGGCTAAGCAGGGCTGAAGCGAGCCGAGTCGTGCTGTTCTTTGGTAGTCAAAACGCGAGCCGTGTCGGGCTGAAGTGAGCTGAAGTGAGCTGAAAAAGGGTAGTGGAAAAGGGCCAATACATCGATCTTGTGAACTATCTAGTGTTTCACCCAAGTCCATTTTGTGAACTAAAGGATTTCCAGAACTACAAGATCATGGAAGCATACGATAGATTTGTGTCCGGTTGGGTCCGCGATGTGTCGGTGTTTACTGCTGAAGACGGAGAGACAAAAGTGATCAGAGGGAAAGTGTTATGGTGCGTTCATGTGCTATGGGAATTATGGTAAATACCAAACGCCGACATGGAAAGCACACATGAACGCCCCCTCTTGTAGTATTTTCCACTGGGCAACTTGTAGAAAATTTTGATACACGAGTTGCCGAGATGAGCTGAACTTTAACCTTTTCAACATGGCGGCGAGCGGTACAAGACACTTGAATGTTAAGCATTGTACGCTACTAAAGTTTTTTTTTACTAGTACTAGTGGGTAGTTTTTTGTGTCTATGCAATGTTGCGTCATTAACAAGTGTAATATAATACGTTAGAAATCCGTTTCCTTTAAAAATGTGTTATGGTTTGTTTCTACCTATCCAGAGCAGACGCTATTGCTAACGATAGCTAACTATTGCTAACTCGCAGTCCGCGTCCTTTGTCAACAACAAAAGCATGTGAACACAACACACTAGTAAATACCACTTCCCAACTGGAAAATATCATCTTCCCATAGCACATGAACGCAGCATTACACTCGCAGAGACTATCCCAGCCTAGTCTACACCCCTGGATAATAGTTGACAAGAGACATGCTATTTTGTGTGCACATTGCAACTGCATTGCTGGACTTGGGGAATGTTGCTCCCATGTTGCTTCCCTGTTGTTTTATGTTGAAGCGGCCACGAGACTGAGGGAAAGAACGACGGTCACACAACAGCCGGCATACTGGATGCTACCGGTAACTATGAAATTAAAATAACTATTTTAGTAACTATGAAATTCAAGACAATATTAACCTACCTGTCACAAAGTGATCAGAACAAATCCGGATACAGTCAAGTTGTCCTAAATTTGATCGGTTGATGGCAGCCAGCCACTGTTGTCTCCTCCGTTCGCTTTTCTCCTGTGCTGCAATTCCCTGGTTAGTCACGACTTTAGGGAGTCTGTGGAAGCTTTTGCCACCCTTTTTCCCCTCGGTTACTACAGCCAACAATGACGCACGTATTCGGCATTTTCACCCCTTTTTGCTTCGCTGAGCAACAACAATGCACTGACACAGCGCGCTTTGACTTCCAATATGGCCGCCACTGGGTTCGCGCTGATCTCGAAGCACTCTATAGCCGACCTTATAACATTGCTATTTCAGATCCAGAATCATAGAAATATGTGCTCAACCCAACTACAGTGCGAAATCATTCCCTTATAACTTTAATGTGTGCGTGAGTTTTTCCCCCTCGTGACAGCGCGATACAACCCAGCCTCAGTGCACTTCAATAGCATTTGGGAGCTCTGCGCTTTTCAATCTCAAAATGCAAGACGATTATTGGACAAATACTGCGAAAACGCCCGCCCACAGAGTCGCACGGACTCCCAGCCTCAGTGCACTTCAATGGCATTTGGGAGCTCTGCGCTTTTCAATCTCAAAATGCAAGACAGTTATTGGACAAATACTGCGAAAATGCCTGCCTACGGACTCCCAGCCTCACATGGGAGGGACATGGCAGTTTCCGCGAGGAGACTGGTGATTGGTGAAAGCGGCCGGATATTTTCTTTGATTGACAGCTCGTTTCAAATATAGACAGGCAGCGGTGAATTTCAGTTCAGTCCCATATGGATTCGCAAGTGCTGTGGTGTATTGTAAGAGATCAGCTTACATTTCGATTTCATTCATTACATACGGTTTCTACCAGCTTTTTTAGTTTGTATATATTTTCATTGTAAATAAAGTGTAAATATAGTGTTGTCAAGTTTGCTTTCTTAGTTCCAGAAATTTCGTTTATTTGAGTGACTGAACTTGAGGGGGCTAGTCAGCTAGCAAGAAAGCTGCGCACGGAGGCCAAGCATTGCTGATTTAATTTTGGCGAAGCCATTTGCCAGTCTTCCTTTCGAGGAAAAAATTAAAATTAAAGAGCAGGGTAGACCAACGCCTCAAATTGACTTGGTGAAAAAGGTAGGGAATAATACTCGTTCCTTTCAGCTCTCCTGGTATGAGAAAGTGAATTGGCTAACAGCAAGTGACCCACATCAACATTAAATAGGCTACTTTAGTAATATGTCATGGATGGACCAAAAATATAGAATCTATTTAAAATATTTATGCTGAGTATATTATATTGGAATATATATATATATATATATTTCTGGATATGAATTAAACACAGCTACAATTTGGAAAACATTTTTAAACAAAAATACAGCCGAGAACATTTCACACTACAGACCTGGATTAAAAGTGAAGGGTTATCAGAATTGTCAATAAAACATTTCTCAGTCAAAATAAGTAAAATATAGGGAAAGTGTCATTGAATGAAATGTGTGGCACCCAGCTCTACTGCTGAGGTTCCTGACAAAGAGCTGCTTTCAATAAGGATCAATTTTTAAACAACATGCCACAATTTTAAAATATAAAATGTTAAAATATACCCCTCCCCCCAACACCACCATCATGTATATTGGACAGTAGGCTAATGGGCCAAAAGAACCTGTTATTTCACAGTTTGTGACGCTGCCAACAATCAGCCAGATCAGAGGCAAGAGTATGGGCAAAATTGATGTTTTTTCTTTTAAAATCTGGAAATATCGTAACCGACCAGCCTCCCCTGTTTGAAAGACTACCAGCCGCCACTGCGCACTCTATACTTAACTATGAAATATTATGATTAAAATCCTTCAGAAACAGTATTTCTTTTGCACTGTTGTGACTCCATATCCTGTCCATGGTTTAAATATAATTTTTCCATAAGAAATCCACAATACTCGTCTCGTCTTCTTCCGCTTATCCAGGACCGGGTCGCGGAGGCAGCAGTCTAAGCATGGAAGCCCAAACTTCCCTTTCCCCAGACACCTCAGCCAGCTCCTCAGGAAGAACACCGAGGCGTTCCCAGGCCAGCCGAGAGACATAGTCCCTCCAGCGTGTCCTGGGTCTTTCCCGGGGCCTCCTCCCGGGGGGACATGCCTGGAACACCTCCCCAGGGAGGCGTCCAGGAGGCATCCAAAAAAGATGCCTGAGCCACCTCAGCTGGTTCCTCTCGATGTGGAGGAGCAGCGGCTCTACTCCGAGCTCCTCCTGAGTGACTGTGCTTCTCACCCTATCTCTAAGGGAGCGCCCAGCCACCCTGCGAAGGAAACTCATTTCAGCCGCTTGTATCCGCGATCTTGTTCTTTCTGTCATTACCCAAAGCTCATGACCATAGGTGAGAGTCGGAACGTAGATCGACCGGTAAATTGAGAGCTTCGCCTTTTGGCTCAGCTCCTTCTTCACCACGACGGACCGGTAAAGCGACCGCATCACTGCGGAGGCTGCACCGATCCGCCTGTCGATCTCACGCTCCATCCTTCCCTCACTCGTGAACAAGATCCCGAGATACTTAAACTCCTCCACTTGAGGCAGGACTTCTCCACCAACCTGGAGAGGGCAAGCCACCCTTTTCCGGTCGAGAACCATGGCCTCGGACTTGGAGGTGCTGATTCTCATCCCAGCCGCTTCACACTCGACTGCAAACCGCCCCAGTGCATGCTGAAGGTCCTGGTTTGAAGAAGCCAACAGGACAACATCATCCGCAAAAAGCAGAGATGAAATCCTGTGGTTCCCAAACAAGATTCCTTCCGGCCCCTGGCTGCGCCTAGAAATTCTGTCCATAAAAATTATGAACAGAACCGGTGACAAAGGGCAGCCCTGACGGAGTCCAACATGCACTGGGAACAGGTCTGACTTACTGCCGGCAATGCGAACCAGACTCCTGCTCCGTTCGTACAGGGACCGGACAGCCCTTAGCAAAGAGCCCCGAACCCCATACTCCCGAAGCACCCCCCACAGAATACCACGGGGGACACGGTCGAATGCCTTCTCCAGATCCACAAAGCACATGTGGACTGGTTGGGCAAACTCCCATGAACCCTCGAGCACCCTATGAAGGGTATAGAGCTGGTCCAGTGTTCCGCGACCAGGACGAAAACCGCATTGTTCCTCCTGGATCCGAGGTTCGACTATTGGTCGAATTCTCCTCTCCAGTACCCTGGAGTAAACCTTCCCCGGGAGGCTGAGAAGTGTGATTCCCCTATAATTGGAGCACACTCTCCGGTCCCCTTTCTTAAAAAGAGGGACCACCACCCCAGTCTGCCACTCCAGAGGCACTGTCCCTGACCGCCATGCGATGTTGCAGAGGCGTGTCAACCAAGACAGCCCCACAACATCCAGAGACTTGAGATACTCAGGGCGGATCTCATCCACCCCCAGTGCCTTGCCACCAAGGAGCTTGCAAACCACCTCAGTGACTTCGGCTTGGGTAATGGACGAGTCCACCTCTGAGTCATCAGCCTCAGTCTCCTCAGTGGAAGACATGACGGTGGGATTGAGGAGATCCTCAAAGTATTCCTTCCACCGCCCGACAATGTCCCCAGTCGAGGTCAACAGCTCCCCACCCGCACTGTAAACAGTGTTGGCAGAGTACTGCTTCCCCCTCCTGAGGCGCCGGACGGTTTGCCAGAATTTCTTCGAGGCCGACCGATAGTCCTTCTCCATGGCCTCCCCGAACTCCTCCCAGTTCCGAGTTTTTGCCTCCGCAACTGCCCGAGCTGCAGCACGCCTGGCCTGCCGATACCCGTCGGCTGCCTCAGGAGTCCCGGAGGTCAACATAGCCCGATAGGATTCCTTCTTCAGCTTGACGGCATCCCGTACTTCCGGTGTCCACCACCGGGTTCGGGGATTGCCGCCACGACAGGCACCGGAGACCTTGCGGCCACAGCTCCGAACAGCTGCGTCCACAATGGAGGTAGAGAACATGGTCCACTCAGACTCAATGTCCCCCGCCTCCCTCGGAAGCTGGGAAAAGCTCTCCCGGAGGTGGGAGTTAAAGACCTCCCCAACAGAGTCCACAATCCACAATATCTTAATTAAAATACACATTTTAGTCGTGTCCCTGGATTTTCACTCAGTCCTGTTACCTAAACATATTACCCCATCTGACAAATTTGGAACATTCCATAAATCACATGCTCAACAGGAAGTTACATCAATTGTGTCTTCTGAAGGCCATGGGAAGACCAAAACTTAGTTCTCTCATTTACTTTTCTGTATATTTGATGATTTTTTTTGTTTTAACTTTGATAAGGTCAATGTCAACATACTGTCCTGTTACTTAAATTATTTCTTATATGATATGTTTATTTTAAAAATACAGATTTTTGGTAAATCACTAGAATGTGCTAAGTGTGGTCATGCTATTAGTGATGATGCCATGTGACTTAATTCCATGTATTAGCTAATCCTAGGCTAAAAACTCAGTCCTGTTACTTTCAGAGTTTTGGTAACAGGACTGAAAAAAATGCAGCCATCTTTGACTTCCAAACCTTGTAAAAAAATAAATAACGTAGCCTGAGGTTGACCAGTACACAATTTGAATAGTTAAATATGTGTGTTATTATAATCAGTGTTGAAAAGATATAACAAATTAAGTTTAATTTGGGAGTGGTACAACAAGCAAATGGCACCCATTCGGTGGAATGTCCCATAAACTACCACATGTTTGTTGCTATTTGTAATATTTAAACAAGTGAAACTATCCATATCCATCCATTATCTGTAGCTGCTTATCCTGTCCCCCCCCCCCCAAATCTGTCCCTCTGAGTTACATGTCGGTCCTGGGATCGAGATGCTGACCTCTTCTGCTCCTCGGACCTGCCTGATCCATCCTAGTGCCCTGTGTCTGTTTGGAGTCTCATCGCATCGCTCCTGTGGAGGACGGCCCCATGTGGACAGTTGGGGGTCACGCCTGGAGGATGCTCTGAACTCTTGCAGTGGTGCTTTTGTGGCTGGGGACTGCAGTTGACTTGCTGACTTTAGGACTATGGTTGTCGTGAACGGTTTTGCGCTCGGGTTTCCGTCGGTGGGGGGTTTATAGCATCAACGAAGCTGACTTTATGTTAGGACTGTTAATGTTATAGTCATGCTGTCTGTTGTTGCCCGGATGGGGATGTGTTCCCTTTTGAGTCTGGTTCCTCTCGAGGTTTCTTCCTCATGTCATCTGAGGGAGTTTTTCCTTGCCACCGTCGCCACAGGCGTGCTCATTGGGGATAGATTAGGGATAAAATTAGCTCATATTTTAAGTCGTTCAAATTCTGTAAAGCTGCTTTGCGACAATGTTTATTGTTAAAAGCGCTATACAAATAAACTTGACTTGACTTCTACAGGGTCACAGGCAAGCTGGAGCCTATCCCAGCTGACTATGGGCAAGAGATGGGGTACACCCTGGACAAGTCGCCAGGTTATCGCAGGTGTGGGTGCAGTTGGTCTTGAGTGATCAGTCTCATTAAATCAGTCTCATTAGTAATACCATTAATTTTGGTGCTTAATAATAAATTACCAAACAGCTAAATTATGGTATATTCCAAATTATTATGATCACTACCAATGCAGCAATAATGTATCACTTACCGTATTACATAAATGCTACAGCCAATGGCACTCATATACACCTTGGAATTCTTTGAGATTGTGTGACTTCGAGAATATATCAGCAAAACAATCACAGTTTCAGAATAATTTAATTTATTATAACAACGATAAAAATGAGTAATAGCAGTTGAATATATTCAAATATGGTCAAGCAATATATCAGGGATGTGATTTGGGGCTGGTGAAATTATCTGAAAATTTTAGCCGGGGGTCTGGGGGCCACAGGCCCCCAGATGGTCCAGGGCAGCGCCCTGGTGGGGGGACAAGGGGGGCGAAGCCCCCCGAAGCTCCTGGGTTCTGGGGTTTTCTGACTTAAAAATTGTACTAAAATGGCAAGCAAACACACAAGAAAAAACTTGTCATGATTAACAAATTCAAGCCCCTATAGTAAATTCACTGATTCTTAACTGACAAAAAGCCAAAACATGAAACCTAAAAATGTCATTCTAAATTAAATCATCTGCATTAGAATAAATAGAAAATTGTATAAGGAAAAACAAAATTTATACTTTCAATTACTGTAGAAGTTGAACATACCTAAATGTGCCTTTTCAAACAAACATGATGCAACATAAGAATTCATCCACAAGTCTTCAGGAACTCTCAAAGAAAAAAGATGCTAGCATCCATGTCCAGTTCCAGCATATCAGTCACTTTTTTTCTGCAGTTTCTACTCTAGCAATGTCAACTTCATATACATAACTCTATAGTGTTCACTCACCAAAGGATAATCATAACTCCACAGTGTTCATTCACTTAAGGATATTCAGAACCCCAGTGTTCACTCACTTAAGGATATTCAAAACTACTGTGTTCACTCACTTAAGGATATTCAAAACTACTGTGTTCACTCACTTAAGAATATTCACAACTTATTGCAGTGTTCACTCACTTAAGGATAATCATAACTCCAGTGTTCAGAATGAAATCGCTGAACAAATGTCTCACAGTCTTGTGTCCAACATCTGTAGCAACCTCTTTCCCCAACCATTCCCAGCGGAACTTGTTTTTCACTATTCTGTCGATTTCTTTAACTCGATTTGCATCTTTACGCTCGATCACGGAGGCTGCCATCTTTCAACTCTTTGTTTGAAGCGAGCTTGCGTACAGCTATCTAACAAGTGCGTTCATTGGTTGTTACAGAGCGATGGGCCAATCATGTACCTCGTTTGAAACGAGGTACGTGATTGGCCCATCGCTCTGTAACAGATTGGGCGGTTGCCAGATTGGGCGGTTTTAAGTGCATTTCGGCGGGTTTTGAACATATTTTGGGCTGGAAAACGTCAGCAGTATCTGGCAACACTGCTCATTTCATCTCAATGACGGAAAAAAATTTTTTTTTCAAGTTTTGAGATGAAAAAAGCGGAATTCCGCGAATTCGCGGAGAAATCACATCCCTGATTTATATATATATATATATATATATATAAAAAATGGGTGTGTGTGTGAGGGGAGAGAGAGAGGGAGGGGTGCAAGGCAGAGATTTTCTCCTGGCTACTACGCGAGCCACTGAGCGCTTAGGGTGTGTCTCGTGCGCGACTGTGCAGTATGGGAAGGAGAAGACAAAGAGTTTGAATGTGAGCGCAGGAGAATGCGCCGTAAAGTTTGGAATGAATCAGGGCTTGGAATGTGTTGGGGGAGGGGATTCGTCCTCGTGGTCGAGGCAAAGGAATCCCTGGTTGCTAATGAGGCAAAGGAATTAGCCGCGGTAGCTAATTCCACTAGCTTATAACATTACTAAATCCACTGAAATCTTGATGAGGTCAAAATATGTGTAATAATGAAATTAAAGGTATTAGGAAGGATAGAAAAAAGGCATGCAGCACTTATCTTTTAGAACAACTGAGATAGCAAAAATAGAACAACAATCAATTCAACACTGTCTATAGTGTGCACAATTAAACAGTTCCTGAGTTTAAATTCACACTACTTCATAAAGCTAATTCCTAAGACTAGTTTTGCCCAAAATGCCAGTCTTACTTCCAGTATCTTGCTTCTATGCAAGAATGCAGAGATGTTCCGAAACTTTTGGAGTTCACAGAGGTTGTGGAGGCTTCTGTGAAAGCGCAGAGAATTTCTTGGTCTGAACTTCAGTGTTCGTGAGGACAAGTCTCTGATCAAACAATGTGCACAGCGATTAAGTCAGAAGGAATCTGGTCGCTTCTAACTTTTAATTAACTGCTTTGGGCTGCAGTCGTAACGTTGCTTATAATGAACAAATAAAAACCGGTTGTAACTCAATCTGAGTGAGATGGCGCGATTTAAGTAGTTTTACCGTGGCCAGTGGTAAACGAAAGCGCGCTGAAACTTCTTTCTTGCCAGGCAGAAGTCGTGGTTTCGGACGGTCCGGTGGGAGAGTGCCTCTTTATGTCAGTGTGACCCAAGTCACATCCGTGCCAAAAGAGGAAGACGGAAGTGTGGTTGAGCCACTTATGGCTTCAGGGAGGATGTGACGTAGTTAATCCCGCCTAGGTGTGATGTAGGTCATCACGGAAGTTGGTTGATGGGATCTGTAGTTCTTAGACGGTAGGTGGCTGTACCTACACAGGGCTGACACATAGACACAAACAACCACTCACATTCACACCTATGGTCAAGTTAGAGCCACCTAACCTGCATGTCTTTGGACTGTGGGGAAAACCGGAGCACCCAGAGGAAACCCACACAGACATGGGTTATGTCAATCCTGAGATTGAGATGCTGACCTCTTCTGTTCCTCGGACCTGCCTGATCCATCCTGATGCCCTATGTCTGGTTGGAGTCTCATCACATCACTCCTGTGGAGGATGGCCCCATATGGACAGTTGAAAGTCACACCTGGAGGACGCTCTGGACACTTACAGTAATGCTTTTATGGCTGAGGACTACAGTTGACTTGCTAACTTTAGGACTGCAGTTGTCGTGAACAGTTTTGCACTCAAGTTTCCATCAGTGAAGAGTTTATAACATCAACGAAACTGACTTCATGTTAAAACTATTAATGTTATAGTCATGTTGTCTGTTGTTGCCCAAATGAGGATGGATTCCCTTTTGAGTCTGGTTCCTCTCGAGGTTTCTTCCTCATGTCGTCTGAGGGAGTTTTTCCTTGCCACCGTCGCCACAGGCTTGCTCATTGGGGATAGATTAGGGATAAAATTAGCTCATGATTTAAGTCGTTCAAATTCTGTAAAGCTGCTCTGCGACAATGTTTATTGTTAAAAGTGCTATACACAAACTTGACAAGGGGAGAACATGCAAACTCCACACAGAAAGGCCCTCGCCGGCAACTGGGCTCGAACCCAGGACCTTCTTGCTGTGAGGTGACAGTGCTAACCACTACATCACCGTGCCACCCTATCAGCCATATTATAAAACATATTCATGTTTTGTTGCGGCTGCATGGTAGTGTAGTGGTTATCACTGTTGCCTCACAGCAAGAAGGTTCTGGGTTCGAGCCCAGCGGCTGGCGAAGGCCTTTCTGTGTGGAGTTTGCATGTTGCCTGCGTGGGTTTCCAACCCATCTTCCTGTTCCCTCTTCTTCCCATTGTTTTTGCCATCTTTCTTTCAACTTTTGCTGAATTACATTTAGTCTTCATTTCTGTTTTACTGAAGGGTCGTCTGATGTCAGTATGATTTGTTCTTGTGGCTTCCTTTGCACATTTGTCCGTTATTTCATTTCCTTCGAGTCCTATGTGTGCTGGTATCCAAACAAGTGTCACATTCAGTCCCATCATTTGAATCCTGTATAGTGTTTGTTGTATCTCTATTAAAACTACTATCTGAGTGACTGTACTTCAAACTGGTTAATGATGCACTGGACTTGGAGCATATTACCCTCGCCGGCAACTGGGCTCGAACCCAGGACCTTCTTGCTGTGAGGCGACAGTGCTAACCACTACATCACCGTGCCACCCTATCAGCCATATTATAAAGTGGTATCACATCTTCCACCCACTGTAATGCTATCTGAGTTGCCAGTATCTCTTACTAACACCAATTTGATATCAGAAAAAAAAAATTAACTCATGCTTCCAGGGTTATATTTGGTATGTAGTATGTAGCTATCTTAAAACAAGACCAGGAGGAGAGTCCAGGCTATATAAATAATACCTGCATGTCATAAATCTGATCATAAAACCTCCTGTCCATCCAATAACACCTAGATCTGATTTTAAATATTTACGTTACACCATAAATTAAAAACACATGAAAACGTATGTTATATAACAGAGTATATTTGGGCGGCATGGTGGTGTAGTGGTTAGCACTGTTGCCTCACAGCAAGAAGGTTCTGGGTTCGAGTCCAGTGGCAGGCGGGGGCCTTTCTGTGTGGAGTTTGTATGTTCTCCCCGTGTCTGCATGGGTTTCCCCCACAGTCCAAAGACATGCAGTTAAGTTAACGTGGGGTGGCCTTGGGCTGAAGTGCCCTTGAGCAAGGTACCTGACTGCTCTCTGGGTGTGTGTTCACTGCTTCTGATGGGTTAAATGCAGAGGGTGAATTTCACTGTGCTTGAAGTGTGCATGTGACAAATAAAGGTTTCTTCTTTAGTCCTTTTAAATTCACCCCCAATCAACCATAACAATCATGTCAGCACTCTCAGATTCACACCTTACACAAACGTTACAATATCCTACAATATATTACAGACCCGTAGGAGACAAAAAAATTTTCAAATAGGTTGATTAATCATGTTTTCAAAGATATCATTACAAAATGAAACAGTAGAGGGCAAACAAGAGCTTTATTTCTGCACACAAGGTACATTATTAGTTAGAACAGGACAGGAGTAGTTTATTATTCCCTTTTCATTAGTACAAAAATGTCAATATAGAGATTTATAAAAATTCTGTGCAAAAGTCTTGGGCCCCCAATTTTTTTTCAAGCAAACTTTGTTATAGATTTCTATTTTATGACTTCTACATTATCGAGTCAGCACAAAAACATTTCTAAATATTCTAGTTCTAAATATTCATTTCTAAATATTCTAGTTCTAAATATTCATTTTCCAGCACAAAATTAAATGCTACAGAAAAAAATTGTATCTGAGCAGCATATTACATAAGAGAGCACTTTTCAGATTAAAAAAAAGAAAACATAATGAAGGCTAGTGTGACAAAGTGTTCAGAAGAACTGTGGCTGGTTCTGTAAGATGCTCAGTAAAACCTACATTCCAACCATTTCCTTACAAAACTGCACTCGTACCTGAGACTACTGATTTTTTTTTAAAGCAAAGGGTCGTCTCACACCAAATATTGACTTTGTTTCATGTTGTGGCAGCGGGGGCGTGGTCAAGCGGCGGTCTGTGAATGGAGGGCGGAGTCAGGGAAGGTAAGTGGCGGAATCACTGCACCTGACGGAAATTAACCTGTGTTTGTGTGTCTTCCCCAGTGACCGTGCCCTATAAGAGGAGAGGGAGAGCGGAGGAAGGGAGCTTCTCCCCAACCTGGATACTTGTGTATATGTGTGGTTCAAAGCTGAAAAGCTACAATAAAAGAGTCTTTGAGAACTCAGTTCTGGCCTGCCGTGGTTCTGTGCTCCACCCACCTAGAACACTTGTTACAGTGGTGCTGAAACCCGGGACGGAGCGCAGGAGAGAACAGCCCCATGGAGTCCTCCCCCTTCAAGGACCTGATCCATGCCCTCACCACGGCCCAACAGAGCCAGCACCAGGCACTGGTCGCCCTCCGGAAAGAACAGGAGCAAAGATTTGAGGCCTTGGTGCTGGCGCAGCAGGAAGATCGCCAGGCGTTCCGGCACCTACTCGCGTCGGTGGGGTCCACCACCTCCACCTAACGAAGTTGGGCCCGCACGACGACCCCGAGGCCTTCCTCGCTCTCTTTGAGCAGGCAGCAGAGCCGTGGGGTTGGCCGGTGGAACAGCGCGCGGCGCTCCTCCTCCCCCTGCTCACGGGTGAGGCGCAGCCGGCTGGTCTATGCGGACCTCCGCAGGGCTGTCCTCCAGCGCGTGGGTCACACTCCGGAGCAGCAGCGCTTCTGCGCGCTGTGCCTGGAGGAGGTTGGCCGGCCGTTCGCGTTTAGCCAGCAACTCCGGGACGTCTGCCGCCGGTGGTTGAGGGCCGACAACCGCAACGCTGAGGGAATCAATCAATCATCGATCTGGTGGCGCTGGAGCAGTTCGTCACTCGACTTCCGAAAGGAACCGCGGAGTGGGTCCAGTGCCATCGCCCGGCGTCGCTGGATCAGGCCATTGAGCTGGTGGAAGACCATATGGCGGCCGTTCCAATGGCAGGACAGCATGTCTCCCCTTCTCCCCTCTCTCTCTCCCCTTCTGTTCCTCAACCTCACCCCATTCCCCCACCGCGGAGGCAGGGGCCGGCTCCACCCCAGCCGGCCCGCCGCACCCGCGGTATCCTACCGTTTCCTACTTCCATGTCTCCCCCCCCCCCCAGGTGAGTGATATCCAGAACACTGGTGCAGAGAGAGAGCCTGGGCCGGTGTGCTGGTGCTGCGGGGAGCCGGGGCACCTCCAGCATCAGTGCTTGGCGATGGAGGTGGGCGCGGTGGTCCGGATCCCCAGTGCGCCAGGAACCGCCCTCGATCGGGCCAGAGCGTATCGCATACCGGTGAGTATCCAAGGGGATACGTATGAGGCTCTGGTGGACTCCAGCTGTAATCAGACCTCAATTCACCAAAGCCTGGTGCAAGACGAGGCATTGGGAAGAGCACAGTTGGTGAAGGTGTTGTGTGTGCACGGGGATGTTCACAACTACCCTTTAGTGGCGGTCCACGTTCTGTTTCGAGGGGAGAAATTTAGAGTACAGGCGGCGGTTAATCCTCGCCTTACCCACTCGATAATTTTGGGGACTGATTGGCCGGGATTTCAGGATTTAATGACGCACTTAGTGAAGAGTGGGTCCTGCCGTAGTTTAGCAGGGGGAGGTCCCGGTGTAGCATTGGCGGGAGCAGCTGTCACAGAGCCGTCTATGTCATCACCGCGTCAGAGTGAGGAGCAGCAGGGTCCTCCTCCCTCTCTCAGGGAATCCCTCGTGGATTTCCCGTTAGAGCAATCGCAAGACGAGTCTCTGTGGCATGCGTTTGACCAAGTGAGAGTAACCGATGGTCAAATGGTCCAGCCAAACGCCACCCAGTCCTTCCCCTATTTTTCCATTATTAAAGATAGATTATACCGAGTGACGCAGGACACTCAGACTAAGGGACAAATAACCCAACTTGTAATCCCAAAGAGCCACCAGGAATTGGTATTCCAGGCGGCTCACTTTAATCCCATGGCTGGACACTTAAGGCAGGATAAGACACTAGCCCGAATAATGGCCTGGTTCTATTGGCCAGGGATTCGCGGCGATGTCTGTAGGTGGTGTACGGCATGCCGCGAATGCCAGTTAGTAAATCCAGCGGCCATTCCAAAAGTGCCTTTGTACCCTCTGCCATTAATCGAGACCCCGTTCGAAAGAATTGGGATGGATCTCGTTGGGCCATTAGATCGGTCAACACGAGGATATCGCTTTATTCTAGTTCTGGTGAACTATGCAACGCGATATCCGGAAGCAGTGCCTCTTCGCAATATCTCAGCACGCAGTATTGCTGAAGCACTCTTCCGCGTTATCTCCCGGGTTGGAATCCCGAAAGAGATTCTGACTGACCAAGGCACTACGTTTAGTTCACGCACACTGCGCAAACTGTATGGGTTACTGGGAATCAAGCCGATCTGCACCAGCGTTTATCATCCACAAATGGATGGCTTAGCCGAATGGTTTAATCGCACGCTCAAACATAATTAAATTCATAAGCGAGGACACACACAACTGGAATAAAATGGCTCGAACCCCTGTTATTCGCAGTGCGAGAGGTCCCACAAGCCTCCATGGGGTTCTCCCCATTCGAATTACTTTACGGGCGTAAGCCATGTGGCATTTTGGATGTGCTACGGGAAAATTGGGAGGAGCGACCTTCAACTGGTAAAAACGAAATTCAATACGTTATTGACCTGCGCGCCAAACTCCACACATTCACGCACCTGACCCTGGAGAATTTGCGGCAGGCCCAAGAACGTCAAGTCCGCCTGTACAACAGGTGCACGCGCCTTAGGGAATTCACACCAGTAGACAAAGTACTCGTGTTATTGCCCACGTCAAGCTCTAAATTAATCGTCAGGTGACAATGACCCTTTGAGGTCACACGGAGAGTTGGGGACATTGACTATGAGGTGAGGCAACCAGACAGGGGTGGGGCGTTACAGATATACCACCTCAATCTGTTAAAACGTTGGAGCGAGGAGGTCCCCGTGGCGCTGGTGTCGGTGGTTCCAGAGAAGGCGGAGCTGGGGCCGGAGGTTCAAAAGGGAAAATCGGCATCACCCACCGCTCTGGTCCCCTGTGGAGCCCACCTCTCCCCGACCCAGCTCGCGGAGGTTGCCCGGTTGCAAACAGAATTTTCTGACGTGTTCTTGCCCCTGCCCGGCCGCACCCACCTCATAGAACACCACATTGAGACGCCCCCAGAGGAGTAGTGCGCAGCTGCCCTTACAGACTGCCCGAACACAAGAAAAAGGTGGTTCGGGAAGAACTTGAGGCCATGCTCGAAATGGGCATCGTCGAGGAGTCCCACAGTGACTGGAGCAGTCCGGTGGTCTTGGCTCCCAAGGCCAACGGGTCGGTCCGGTTCTGTGTGGACTATAGAAAAGTCAACGTGGTGTCTAAATTTGACGCGTACCCAATGCCTCGTATTGACGAGTTGCTTGATCGACTAGGCACGGCTCATTTTTATTCGACACTGGATTTGACAAAGGGATATTGGCAGATCCCCTTGACTCCACTATCCCGAGAGAAAACGGCCTTTTCCACACCGTTTGGCTTACACCAGTTCGTCACACTTCCGTTT
Organism: Neoarius graeffei; assembly: GCF_027579695.1. Classification (NCBI taxonomy): domain Eukaryota; kingdom Metazoa; phylum Chordata; class Actinopteri; order Siluriformes; family Ariidae; genus Neoarius; species Neoarius graeffei. The sequence continues at coordinate 65,697,793 of NC_083576.1, forward strand.
GGGCTGTTTGGGGCGCCCGCTACGTTCCAGCGGCTTATGGATAGGGTCCTCCGCCCCCATGCCACCTATGCAGCCGCATACCTGGACGACATTATTTATAGTAATGACTGGCTGCGGCACCTAAAACACCTGAGGGCCGTCCTGGGGTCGCTGAGGCGAGCGGGGCTTGCAGCCAACCCGAAGAAGTGTGCGATTGGGCGGGTGGAAGTACGGTATCTGGGCTTCCACTTGGGCAATGGGCAGGTGCGTCCCCAAATCAATAAGACAGCAGCGATTGCGGCCTGCCCGAGGCCCAAGACCAAAAAGGGGGTGAGACAGTTCCTGGGGCTGGCTGGCTACTATCATAGGTTTATACCTAAGTATTCGGACGTCACCAGCCCGCTGACTGATCTCACTAAAAAGGGGGCACCAGACCCGGTCCAGTGCACGGAGCAATGCCAGCAGCCTTTCTCTAAGGTAAAGGCTGCACTGTGTGGGGGGCCACTGTTACACTCCCCTGACTTTTCTCTCCCCTTTGTTTTACAGACAGCTGCATTGGACAGAGGGCTGGGGGCTGTTCTGTCCCAGGAGGTGGAGGACCATCCAGTGCTGTACATCAGCCGCAAGCTGTCGGTGTGCGAGAGCAGGTACAGCACCATAGAGAAGAATGCCTCGCCATCAAGTGGGTGGTCCTTGCCCTCCACTACTACCTGCTGGGGCGCCCTTTCACCCTCTGGTCGGACCACGCGCCCCTGCAGTGGCTCCACCGCATGAAGGATGCCAACGCGCGGATCACCCGTTGGTATCTGGCACTCCAGCCGTTTAAAGGCCTGGTCCCACTGGCTGATGGACACAAAACGTATGCAAAAAGGACACAGCGGATGAGCAAAATTTCGGGGGTGGCTCTATCCGTTTTCATCCGCTCCAGAAATGGACAAAATTGGCAAAAATTTGCAAAAACAGAACGGAAAAGAACGGCCGTGGGTAGTATATAGCGGGGATGTTAAATGTATGTTCATAGGAAACCTAGTAGATGAAAGCGGATGGAAGTGGATGACAGCTCCGAAGGGGTTACCGGTGATAACTGAGAAGCGGACGCATAGCAGAAAGAGCGGATGCATAGCGGATGAAGGGGATGCATCACGTACGCCTAACGGAAACAAAGGGGATGTTGCGCGGATGTATATCGGATGCAGACCGTTCACTGCGCATGCGGGGGGTATGAATTGTGTCTGCTCCACGGATATAAAGGGATGCAGCACACACGTCATCAGCATAAAGCGGAAAGATGTGCTGGCGGCTACATCGATACATCTCTACTACATCTCGTTTTTGAAGAAGGCTACATTGATACATCTCTACTACATCTTGTATCACAACACCATGGTGCGTCAGTCAGGCAAGAAAAGGAAGTCCGTGCCTACTCGTTCAAGCCCTGGCAAGGTGAAGGTCAGAACCAGCACCCCACCCCCCGACACTGACTATGATGATGAGACTGCTGCTGCTGTGGTGGACCAGCCCCAAGGCCCTCAAGCCTCTCAAAGCCCTGCAGCTGAAGGCCCTGATGTTCAAGCCCCTGAAGGCCCTGATGTTCAAGCCCCTGAAGGCCCTGATGCTCAAGCCCCTGAAGGCCCTGATGCTCAAGCCCCTGAAGGCCTTGCTCAAGCCCCTGAAGGCCCTGAACAAGCTCCAGCCAGAGGGGGGAAGAGGCAAGGGAAGAAGGGAGAAAGGAAACAGTACACTGTTTTTGAGGAGCATGAGGACGATGTGCAGGAATGGCTGAGGGAGAACGAGTACCTCTGAAGAAAGGGCCACAGACTGTACCGGGACACCAAGAAGAAGCAGGCAGTTTGGAGAGACAAGGCAGAGAGCCTGGGGTACACTGCAGAAGTACTCCTTGGATGGTGGAGGCACATGCACTCCTGGTATGGGAAGCTACACCTCAAGAAATCCGGGCAGGCGGCCGTCAAGCTCACTGACCGGGAGAAGTACGTCATGGCCAAGTGCAGTTTCCTGGATGGTGAGATCCGCCACCGAGGAGCAGCCCCGCTGAGACCCCTCTCCCTCAGCCAGTCCACAGACAGCCAGGCATCTTCAAGCCAGAAGCCACCTACCCTGTTCAGACAGGTGTCTTCAGAGGGTTCCACAGCAGAGACCCCCTCGACAGCTGCACTCCCCATGGTGCCGAACTTGGAAGATCCCGTGGAGGATGAAGCCCTGCTCTCACAAATGGAGGAACAAGCGGCAACCACCAGAGGCCAACCCACCCCCACCTCCACCACCAGTTCCAGAGGACGCCGGCAGAGAGGCAGACTGGATGGCCAGGACGACAGTGTGCTGTTGGAGATCAGGGACACAATGAAGGCCAGCACAGAACTTCTCTCTCAGCTGGTTGACTTGGACAGGGCATCCTCGGCCCGGAAGCCCTTCATCACCTACGTGAGCCAGACCCTGAGGGACCTGGCCAAGGCCGAGTACCAGGTGATGAAGCAGAAGATCACAGCACTTCTCCACAACCCTCAAGCCCCAGCTGAAGCTCGTCCTACCCAGTCCAGGTCTGCTCCTCCACCCCAGACGACGTCTCAACCCTTCCACGGCTTTCAACAGCCCCTCACCTACCAAGGCTACGACTACCAGGACTTCCCACAGCAGAAGCAGAACTTCCCAGTCCAGGCCCAGGTTCATCGGACGCCACAGATGCCACTCCTCATCCAGCTGCAGACCAGACAGCCCCAGCACACTCATCCCAACCCTTCCTCCACCCCAGAGCCAAGGCCGTCAACGGACAATCTCTCAGCAGTATTGGGCCTGACATGTCAAGTCCTTGATGAAGGGTTTCTCAACCTCACGGGACTGAGTCAGCTCTCGGAGACCAATCTTGGCGTCCTGACCACACCACCACCTGCTGTACCCTCGAGGCCATGCACCCCAATGTCACGTCAGACCAGCACTCCAGCCACAGCCCAAGATGACACAGCTCCATAAGTGGTCGCTGCCTTACGCCTCACAGCTGAGACCATGCATATGACTCAGAGTGGCACTTCAACAAACTGAGTGGTGAACACTTACAGAGACTGATGTAGGGTTGTCATTGTGAATAGTTTGAGAGATTGAGCTGTGATTGTGAACACTTGTGAGCTTGATGCTAGCTCTAATGTTTTGCATTAATTGTAGCTGTTTATTAATTATAAATGTATTAATGTATTCTTTGGTAGGGAATACAATGGTTAGGGCATAATAAACAGCATTGTTTACTTATAAAATTGTTTTGTTACAGTTATGTAGCCAAAGATTGTAATGGCTTTTCTGTTACCTTATTTATTAAAATAATTGAGTCTTGCACTATCTGTGAATAACTGAGCACAGGGAGTTGTGACTAACAGTGCAACCATAACAGCATGCTATGGTCCACCAACGTAGTCTGGTCTGGGATCAGTTGGCCACAGTTGGTCTTTATTTTTTACTGATGGGCAAAAAGGGCCATTTACACAAGGGATGTTATACTTTTATTATTATCTGGGGAAAAGAACTTTTAGACTTGGGGAAATTTGTGAGATAGGGAAACCTCCGGACTTACGCTTGCAGTGCAACCATACTGGGACTGTATGGTCCACCATCCCAGCTGCCACACATATGAATCTTTATTATCAATAACAATTTATTCAGTAATCAACACATTTTAAATGAAACAAAGCTGTTTATTAATGCCCTATCCATTGTAGGACCCCATAACATAATTTAATAACAATAAACAGCTACAAGTACACAACAACATAGTAATGCAGTGTTCTTATAGCACAGTCTCATTAGTTTTATGCAACAGTCTCAAATAAGCATCCATTCTAATCATCCATCTTCCTGTCTTGCCACTCAACTGATCCAGCTGGGGAGTTGCACCAGTGTCTCAGGAGGTTGCGCTGCTTCTTCCCTTCACGTGAAGCTCTGTTGGGGCCTTGTACACCCACAGTGTCCATCAGGTTACATCCTTGCCTCCATTCACCAGGCTTCATTTCCCCATTCCCTTGTTGACGGTCGACAAGTCTGTTCTGCAACACTGGGTAGCGGGTGTGCATGAGATTGTGCAGGATGCAGCAAGCTTCCATGATGCTCCTCACAGTCTCTGGGTCATGCTGCATGGTGGTGAGAAGTATCTGAAACCTGTTGGCCAGGATGCCGAAGGCGTTCTCCACCACCCGTCTTGCCCTGGACAGCCTGTAGTTGAAGATTCTCTCTTCACAGGTGAGGTATCTTGAACTGTACGGTTTCATGAGGTAGGTTCTGAGGGAGAACGCATCATCACCAACGATGAAGTAGGGCACATCTTGTGTGTCATTGGGAAGGGGGTCTGGACCTGGAAAACCCATGATGAGGTTGCGTTCCAGCCCATCCTTGAGGTCACTTGCGTTGTATATCTGGGCATCTGAAGCTGACCCGTTGCCTGAAGTATTGATGTAGATGAACTTGTAGTCAGCATCAACCATGGCAAAGAGGATGATACTGAAGAAGCCCTTGTAGTTGTAATAAGTGGACCCTGAGTTGGCTGGAGCTTTGCAGGCCACGTGCTTCCCATCTATGGCTCCAATGATGTGGGGAAAGTTCCACCTCTGATACCAATCCTCTGCAAGTTGTCTCCAGCCTTGTTCAGTGGTGGGGCACCTGAGGAGTTCGTCCACGTATTCTTCAACGATGGCCTGTACCACTTCTCTGACGACTTTGCTGATGCTGTTGTGTGGCACCCTCCATGCATACTGCATGTTTCTATATGTGGTTCCAGAGGCCAGGTGCCGCAGAGTCAGTGCCACCTTCAGTCCAGGGTCCAGGTTGGGACGGAAGTTGGTGCTAGCCTTGGTCAACCTGGGTCTCAGACGCTCTACAAGTTCATCAAACATGGCTGGTGGCATCCTCATGAAGTGATGGAATGCACGAGGGTCTTCATTCCTCAGCTCCACCATCAACTGGTCATACAGTCCAAACTCCATTCTTCTCACGATCCATCCTCAGACCCACACAGCTCTTGGACGTCTCCTTCTTCTCCTTCTGTCTAAAACTTGATACAGTTTGAACAAGTTGTGGTTCTGCTGTTGAATGAGTGCAGCTAACATATGGACTCTTTGATCATCCATGGTGGAGAACAACTGATGATGTTGAAGACCAAGACCAAGGGTGATGAGATCTGTACACCATGGCTGTTCGACTCATACTGAGATCCAGATGATTTTCTCCCCCTTTTTATACAAAATATCGATTGTCCGCTAGGTGTCCTTCTACATACTCTAGACATACTCCAGACATCCTAAATATACGAGATACATCCCAGATATAAACGCTTTGTCCGTTTTGAATACTTTATATACGAGATGCATACGCTTACATCCTTTCTATTTCCGTGCTACTAACAATGAATAGACGTTTCATGTACCTTATCTTTCCTCCCTCTTTCCATTTTCAGCTGCAGCGGATGGGAGTTGCGAGGATGCCCAGAGGATGCAGAGAGGATACAGCAGACGTTTAACGGATGATAATGGACATAGAACGTTTGTTGCTCGTATATGTCGCGGATTTACATCGTACACGGCGGAAAGTTCATCCGTTCTAAAAGTTTTGTGCAGCTCAAAACTTTTTGCGCAGATGAAATCACAGTGGACGGATGCTCGATGGATAGAGCGTATGAAGCACGTATGCAATGAGTACACAACGGATGCATAGCGTTTTCCAACGGATGGCAAAGATTTTTTTACGTTTTACATCCTCTTTGCATCCGTAAGTGCAGTGGGACCGGGCCTTAAATTCGAGGTGGTCCACAGGCCAGGGGCGCAGATGGTTGTGGCGGACTTCCTCTCCTGTCAAGGGGGGGGGGGGGGGGGAGTCGGCTGCGGGGGGGGTATGTGGCAGCGGGGGCGTGGTTAAGCGGTGGTCTGTGAATGGAGGGCGAAGTCAGGGAAGATAAGTGGCGGAATCACTGCACCTGACGGGAATTAACCTGTGTTTGTGTGTCTTCCCCAGTGACCGCGCCCTATAAGAGAGGGAGAGCGGAGGAAGGGAGCTTCTCCCCAACCTGGATACTTGTGTGCGTGTGTATATGTGTAGTTCAAAGCTGAAAAGCTACAATAAGAGTCTTTGAGAACTCAGTTCTGGCCTGCCGTGCTTCTGTGCTCCACCCACCTAGAACACTTGCTACACATGTATTATGGCTTACTTCCGTTTTTTTTTTTTTGAAACATTTCATTATTTTTAAGCCATTTTTGGTCAACAGCATTTCTTTACACGTGCCTAAGACTTTTGCACAGTACTGTATAATAATAATGATAATAATAATAATAATAAAAAAGAGAAGAGGAATCATATTACTCTACTTTTATTCAGCTTACCATGCCTTCCTGTTAAGACTACAAAGTATTGCTTATGACTTATAAAGCACTAAATAGTTTCGCTTTGGTATTTGTTACTGATCTTCTGAAATAATCTGTCTCAAGTACTTTGTTCAGCTGAGGCAGGTTTATTATTAATTCACAGGATCAGTTGCAGTTCAGCTGGTGTTATACTGGCTGTAAACATTGGAGTACTGTACTGTTCCAGAGGATCTTAAGAACACAACTTCTTAATTTTTATTAAATCCAGATTAAAGACCTGACTGTTTAACCTGGTTTAGTCATAGTTCCTGTCATTAAATATACCATGTGTGACTGGGATAAATTCTCTGAAATTTTAGTTAATACCTTTTGATTGTTTTATTTAGCATGAATTATTTTATGAATGTTATACTGTATGTGAGTGTCAGTTTCAATTCAGTTCAAATTCAAAGGGGTAGATGTTGTATAGTTGTTGTCACACGCTTATCTTAAAACACTGTGTTCAGCTGTTGTTCATACCTTGTTCAAGATGGTGGAAGATGTTCAAGATGGAGGCAAACAGGTAAGCAGGTCGCAAGCAGTTAAGTAGCAAGCAGGCAGAGGGAGAGAGGCAATGGCAGGCAAGCAAGCAAGGAGAAGGGGACAATGGCAGGCAGGCAAGCAGGTGGCACGCAGTGAAGTAAATCCAAATTGTTTGTAATTCCAAATAAGGCTAGGTAATCCAAATATAATGGCTCAAAATAGAGGGTTCAAAGAAGTAAAACTATAGTATTTGTTTTCCAAGTTCAATGTTTCTAAATCCCAAAAGATACAGGCTTAAAGCGGTAAAAAAATATATCACTACAACATCTTCCTTTGTCTAATGGCCCTTTTCCACTACCCTATTTCAGCTCACTTCAGCCCGACACGGCTCGCGTTTCGACTACCTCAGAGCAGCACGACTCAGTTAGCTTCAGCCCTACCCAGCACCCAAAACTCGCACGGTTTTGGAGTGGGGCTGAAGCGAGCCAAACCGAGCCGAGTGGGGCTAGGGGCGTGAGGAGACACTCCCCTGTGCACTGATTGGTGAGGAGGAGTGTCCTCACATGCCCACACACGCCCCGTGAGCACGCTGGGATCTGTAAACACCGTAAACCTGGAAGAAGAAGAATTACAAATTACGAGAATTTCTGAAGCCTTATGCGCCTCGCCTCATCTATACGCTCTTGCCAGTATCTGTTGGCGTTGTCGGTGACAACAAGCCACAGCACCAAGACCAGCAACACTAACGACTCCATGTTTATTGTTTACTATCCGGGTTGTGAGACTACCGCTTAAAAGGTCACTGATGTCACTGTTTGCGCCGCCTAATGACATCACGTGACGTCCACCCACTTTCGCTAACTCCACCCAATGTGTCCACCCACTTCCAGCCAGCACGGTTCAGCGCGGTTGTAGTCGAAATGCAACTCCAACAGCCCCACTCAGCACGGCACGGCTCAGCCCAACTCAGCCGCGTTGGTAGTGGAAAAGCGGCATAACTGAGGCTGACTACCAAGTGGGAGGCAGCCATTTTTACTTGGTCAGGTGACCAAAGGCTATGTCAAAATAAAAGTCCATGGCCCAAGGCCAGCAAATCTTAACCAAAGTAAGAGTCTAAACTAAGGAAACTAAATTTGGCTCCAACATGTCCGGCCCCTTATAGCTACCATGCGTGGCTATAACAAAACATATTTACATGGAGCCAATTTTCAATAAACAATAAATTCAATTTCTAAACTCTAGTTCTAAGTTTTAATTCCAATTATACTATAAATGTGTGCAAGTATCAGTGTTATGAATGTAGTGCAAAGGGAAGCACGTGCGCATGTCAAGAGTCTTTGTTCAATGTTGACTGTCGGCCTTCACCAACAGGTAGATCTTGCTGATGGGCCTTAGGATCTGGTTGGTTTTAGTTTGCAATTTCACAGAACGAACGAGGCCCTTAGAATCTGCTATGGCTTCAATTACTCTTACGATCACCCATGAGCCTCGCGGTGCTGTAGAACCAGCTACGACTACTATGTCTCCCACACAGAAATTGGGCCTGATGCGGGACCATTTGGATCGTTCTTGCATGAGTGGAACATATTCCTATATCCACCGTGTCCAGAAAAGATCTGCAATATACTGTATTTGCCGTCACCGCCTTCTGGCGTATACATCTTCCTGTTTGAACATTCCTGGTGGAAACACGGGCTGGACCTTAAGCTACAGTAGGTGGTTAGGTGTCAGTGGTTCCAAGTCATTGGGGTCATTGGAAACGGTTGTCAAAGGACGGCTGTTTAGGATGGATTCAACTTCGCACATCACTGTGACTAGACCTTCATCATCCAAAGACTGCTGGTTTGTGATTGAGGATAATATCCTTTTAACCAACCATTCTTATTATGCACTCCCAGATGCCTCCATAGTGGGCACCGGCTGGAGGATTGAACGTCCACTTGACACCTTTCTGGACGAGACTGCGCTCAATTTGATCCATGTTCCAACGTTTCAGTGCGTCCCATAGCTCCTTTTCAGCAGAGATCAAATTAGTTCCATTGTCTGACCTTAATTCTCTTACTTGGCCTCTTCTGGATATGAATCGTCTGAACGCATTCACGCAGGAGTCTGTATCCATCGAGTGTGCTACTTCCAAATGCTCTAGTAGTGAGGCAAGTAAATAGCACACCATATCGCTTTGTTATGCCACACCCTCTTTTCACCTCTATTGGTCCAAAGTAATCCACTCCAACATGTGAGAATGGAGGGAGGTCAGGAGTCAAACGATCAATTGGCAGATCGGCCATCTTTTATTCACCTGCACATGCATAGTTCCGCCTGCAGGGGTCACAATTGTTCACAGTTTTCCTCGCAAGAGAATTTGCACAAGGAATCCAATATTTTTGCCTTAAGCTTGCCAAGATGCGATTTCTGCCGCAATGCCCAACCTACTGATGGATGTGTCAAAGCAGAAGCTCTGAAACGTGATGCCTCTTAGGCAAAATAGCTGGATGTTTCTGCTCCTCTGGCATAGCCATCCTACTCAGGTGGCCACCAAATATGCCATGGTCAAGGACTGGGTCCAGTATGAAGATGGAGCTTTTCCGGTTGACATTCCTTCCATTGCGCAGGCTTGCCATCTCATGCGAAAATCCTTGATTTTGGCAGAACTTTACAATGGCTTCTTCTGCATCTTCTAGGTCTTGAACAGAGAGTGCCATGGGGCCAGCCTTGACTGCCTTTAAGGCCCCCTTTCTTTTGAGAACACGTTGGGTAAGCAAACTCTTCAGCTTTAGGACCCAGGCAACGGCTCTTCTGAGCTTATTCCAGGTTGAAAAGTAATTCAATAAACACACTAGTGGAATCATGGCAACTGGCAACAGTGGCATGGACTTCAAGAACTTCTCTCCTGAACTCTGAGTCATCTGGAGGAATAGCAAGGTCGACAGGTGAGTTGGGCCAGTTTTTGGGCAAGGCTTTCAGAAACTTAGGGCCATTGATCCAGTTGTTGCTTTTCAGAAACTCTGCAGCATTTAATCCGTGTGACGCATAGTCTGCAGGATTCAGTTTTCCAGGAATGTGTGTTTCCACTGTGATACATCAGACATACCCCCGATTGCGTTCACACGATTTGCAACAAAGGTGTGAAATCGTCTGCTGTCACTCCTTATGTACTTCAAGACAGTTGTACTGTCTGTCCAAAACATGGATGGTTCCAGGTCCAGTTTCAACTCATCTATGAGCATCCGGTCTATACGAACTGTCAGTACTGCAGCGGTCAGCTCAAGATGTAGGATTGTCATCAACTTCAATGGTGCCACTCTTGATTTCCCCATCACAAACTTCACATGCACCTGCTCCTGACTATTGACTAATCTCAAGTAGGTCACCATGCCATATCCGACTTCACTTGCATCGCAGAAGTGGTGTAATTGTGTACGTTCAGCCCTTCCAAACTTCTTTGGTTTGAAACCGCGGGTGATGTTAAAGTCTGTGAGAGTCTCAAGGCCCTGCAGCCAATGTTTCCAGGATTGTGCATAAGTATTGGGTATGTCTTCGTCCCAGGTAAGGTTAAGCCTGCAAAGTTCCTGTAGCAGATGTTTTGCTGGAAAGGTCACTGGGGCAAGAAATCCTAGCGGGTCATACATTGAACTGACCATAGATAGAATGCCTCGCCTGGTGCATGGTTGTTCTTTGAGAGCCACATGGAACTTGAAGACATCATCTTCTGCACACCAGTGCACACCAAGGGCCCTTTCCAGTGGCAGGTCTTCCAAGTCTAGGTCCAAGTCCTTCACTCCCTTAGCCATTTCACATTCAGGAATGTGGGCCAGGACAGCTCGGCTGTTACTGGACCACTTGGTGAGATTGAAACCTCCTGCCACACAAAGAGCCTTCAATTCCTTGTACAGGTGAATGGCATCAGTCTCTGTATCCACGGACTTCAACAAATCATCAACAAAAAAAGTTGTTGAGGACTGTGTTCACTGCATCAGCTGAAAAGCTGTTTTTGTGGTCCTCAGCAGTCCTCCTCAAGGCATAACTGGCACAACTGGCTGATGATGTTGCTCCAAAGATGTGAACGGTCATCCTGTATTCCATGAGAGGCTGAGATGTGTTGCCATCTTCCCACCACAAGAAGCACAAAAAGTCAACATGCTCTGGAGGTATCTTCACCTGATAATACATCATCTCCACATCCGCCAGTATGGCCACATTCCCATGACAGAAACGTAGCAGGACGCCAATCAAGGAGTTTGTGAGATTTGGGCCCTTCAGGAGTTCACTACTGAGAGATGTTCCTTGGTAAGATGCGGAGCAGTCAAAAACCACTCACAAGCTTCCTTTTTTGGGGTGACGTACTCCATGGTGGGGTATGTACCAGCCTTTGCCATTCTGTAATGCCACTTCCTCTTTGGGCACAAGTTCAGCATGTCCACATTTCAACATGGTGTTCATGAACAGTGTGTATTCTTCTTTGAAGATAGTGTTCCTCCCAAACTTCCGCTTCAAAGACTCTGCCCTTTGCTCTGCCATCAGCCAATTGTTGGGCATTTTGGGATCCCCTTTAAATGGCAGCGGCAACTGATAGTGTCCATCTTGTAGTTTTATGGAGGTGTTCATTATTTCCAGAAATCTCAGATCCTCTTGAGACATTTCTTCCTTCTCATATGCACTCTCAGGAAAGTCATGGTTGAATTGCTGAACCAGAAGGTCACGTACAGTTTCCACAGAAATCCGATGGCTGTAAACATATGGTTTACCTTGCTTATTGAGACGTGTGCTCATCATGGAGGAGACCACTGACAACCCAGCCCAGCAGGGTTTTGGTTGCAAAAGGCCCATTGCCATTGCTATTTATCACCCTCCATGGCTCCATGAGTTTGGGCACATTAGTACCAATCAAAAGATCAATGTCAGCATCAATGCTTGGCAGAAATACATCTTTCAAGTGTGGCCATTTCTCCAAATTCTTCTGCCTTGGGATATGGTCTTTGCTGACTGGAATTTCTTTCTGTGTGTAAACATCAGGCAATCCATAGAAGTTTCCCCCTTCCAAACTGCTTACTTCTAAGCCACTTATGACGATGCTGTCAGTGGGTTTCTCTTGACCCATGGTTCGCAAAAGGATCCTATGATGTCTTCCTCTTGCATTCAGTCGTCTTTGGAGACTCTCAGTGCAAAATGTGGCGGAACTTCCTGGATCAAGGAATGCATATGTCTGGACAACATGATTGGAGTTACTCAGCTTCACTTGAACAGGTACGATAGCCAGTGTGCAATGATCGTCACTAGATCCAGTGCCTTCCTTTTCCAGTGAGACCAATCCACCATTTATTGACCTTCCAGATCCACTGGAGTTCCCTTTGTGGTCTGTGACTCCATCATCTGTCTTCTGAATATGCAGGATGTCTAGATGTTTTTTAGAACACACAGTACAAGTAAGGCACCGTTTACAATCTTTGCTCATATGGCCCTTTACCAAGCAGCCAAAACAGACACCTTTCTTCTTCAACATTTCAACACGTTCTTCATGCGTCTTAGAAAGCAACTCTTCACATGAAGTCAAGACGTGTGTTCCGTTACAAATTGCACAAGAGCTTGCAACATGAGATTTGCTGTTAGCAGATTGTTGCTTGGGGACATCACTCTTGGGAGGGGCAGATGCATTTGTCACAGCAGTTACAAAACTACTTTTGTCTTTAAATGAAAGCTTGGAATCTGATGTAGGTTTGGGCTGCAAGAGCTTCTTTGTGGGAAGTGGCTGTTGAATGTCATCAAAGACGGGATCTTGCATGATCCTAGCTTGCTTCTCAATGAAGGTAACAAGGTCAGAGAAATTAGCTTTTCTTTGTCTTTGTTCCAGGATGTCAAATGCAATTGACCGCCATCTTTCCCTCAGCTTAAGAGGAAGCTTTGAAACAAGAAACCTCAGGTTGGAGGGTAGACTAAGCTCCTCCATATCTTGCAGACTTCGAGACAGGTTGCAGCATGCTCGAAGGAAGAGTGCATAACTGGACAATGCTTTTCCATCTTCTGCCTTAATGTTACTCCAGCTCAAGGCTTTCTCCATGTATGCATTAGTGAGCTTTATCTTGTCACCAAAATGGTACTCCAGCAATCGTTTAGCCTCTGCATATCCATCATCTGCACTCATATGCAAACAGCTTCTCACTAGTTCCTTCAATTGGCCGGAAGTGTATTGCTCCAAGTAATATAAGCGGTCTTGATTACTTATGGCCTTATTTTCAATTCCATGCATGAATGTCTGCATAAAAGGCCGAAGGTTCAAAGGTTCCCCATCAAAAACAGGTATATCCCTAGTGGGAAGCAAAGATAGCCCCTGTTGCTGAATAAAGAGGCTTGCAATGTCACTTAAACCGCTATTCATATTTGGCTGTGCAGAGTGTGTGGTTGGATTAGCTGCTGCAGTCATGAGGGCAGGGGTGGCTACTGCCGCAGGGGGAGCAGAGGTAGCTGCTACCATGATGGGAGTGGAGGTAGCAGCTGTAGGCTGAGACTGATTAGAAGGTGTTTGAAAGGAGAGTTGGGTTTGTCTTTGTGCTGTAAGCATCTGCAGAGGAGTCTTGGGGACCGTTTGTATATTTGCATATTCAATTGAAGTCTCCGGATCCAAATAAGTTTCCTTTACATTTTTTCCTTGTGCCTCCAGGTATACAAATTCATGGCATCCATGGGTTCTGATCGACCAACAGAGCCTGCTTTTGTTTCCATTTGTTTTTCATAACTCTCCAGAACTTTCACCTTTGCATTTGCTGTAGCAATATCAGTTTCCAGGGCACTCTGCTCTATTTCACTTTGCAGTTGCATCCTTTACAGCTCAAGAGCGTGCTTCTTCTTAAGTCCAGCAGCACGTTCAAGAAGAGCTGCCTTTTCTGCTTCAGCCTTTGCACGTGCTGATGACAGTGATGATGCACTAGATTTGGAAGAACTCCCAGAACTCCTTGACTTTCTAGATGTATTGGAAACACTGTCCAAAGGGGTAATAACAGGTAATGGCTGAGAAAGACTACCTTTAAATGTCTGCACATTTTCAAGAAAAGATAATAAGGACTTCCTTTTTGGTTCATACCATTTGACATGGTCATCTTGCCTTTCATTCCCAGTCAACATGTCTTGCACAAGCAAATGAGCTTTGCCAAATTCATTCAATGCATCAATAAGATCTTGAATGCCTTTTTCCATATTAGCAACACTGCCTTTGTCCATAAATTCCTTTAAATCATTTTGTTTCCGTGTACAAAAACTCAGTTTTCCCTTTCGGGTTGCAATGCGCGGACTCAACTGCTTTTCAGCCATGATTTGCACATTAGCATCGTCTGTAGGAAAATCAGCAACTTCAAGTTCAGGCGACTTGGATTGAGCCATGAGTTGAGCATTAGCGTCCTCTGTTGGTGAATCAGCAACTTCAACTTCAGGTGACTCGGATTGAGACATCTTCAAGCAATTTCACCAAAAGAGCTTATTTTAAATAAAGTGACGTCAACACAGAAATTCAGTTTAAATTCAAGGATGTGTTCCAAAATCCAGTATATCCAAAGTGCATGCTATACACAGTCCAAACAAATCCAAATTCCATTGTCAAACAAATCCCATTTCAAGTTGAGTTTCCATGTTTTAAGCACTTCATGAAAAGTTTTTTACTGTTTGTGAGTGTCAGTTTCAATTCAGTTCAAATTCAAAGGGGTAGATGTTGTATAGTTGTTGTCACATGCTTATCTTAAAACACTGTGTTCAGCTGTTGTTTATACCTTGTTCAAGATGGTGGACGATGTTCAAGATGGAGGTAAGCAGGTAGCAAGCAGGCAGAGGGAGAGAGGCAATGGCGGGCGGGCAAGGAGAAGGGGACAATGGCAAGCAGGTGGCACGCAGTGAAGTAAATCCAAATTGTTTGTAATTCCAAATAAGGCTAGGTAATCCAAATATAATGGTTCAAAGAAGTAAAACTATAGTATTTGTTTTCCAAGTTCAATGTTTCTAAATCCCAAAAGATACAGGCTTAAAGCGGTAAAAAAAAAAAAATATATATATATATCACTACAACATCTTCCTTTGTCTAACTGAGACTGACTACCAAGTGGGAGGCAGCCATTTTTACCTGGTCAGGTGACCAAAGGCTATGTCAAAATAAAAGTCCATGGCCCAAGGCCAGCAAATCTTAACCAAAGTAAGAGTCTAAACTAAGGAAACTAAATTTGGCTCCAACATTATATATTAACTCTTGTCCTGCTGTTGTATAAAATCTTCATTGTGAATTTGTTCTTTTATTTTCAGGTTCTTATCGTTTTATCCTTATATGCATTGTTTATAATTATGGATTGTTTTATTCTTTATCTGATCTTTAATATTTCATGTAAATGACAATGATGATTGTTGTTGATATAAAACATATTCAAAATCTCAATGTGTGTACGTAAAAGATTCAACAAGATATTTAAGAAAATGTACAATTATAGAATAAAATCTAGACATTGCAGAATTAACTATATACTGTCAGAAATAGGGATACAGTAGGAGTCCATTTCTGTACCCCAAGGTACAGTCTACACTAATGTAGGGCTTATTATTGGACCTCAAGGTAACTATGTGTCCCTTTTTAGGGCCAAAAAGGTACATATATGCAGGGGCGCCGCCAGAAATTTTGGGCCCCATGAAAGATTAGAATTTTGGGCCCCCCAACTTTGCCCACCCTCGTCACAATTGCACTATTGTCATTATTTGACTTTTGATAGCCCATGGACCTTGAGTTTGTGACTTTATTACATTTTATGTATTAACCAATGGTTGAAACCAATGGTTTAGAACGTGTGAACATTCCACACACGTAACCATGTCAAACACTTGACTGGTGTCCGTTATTAGTGTAACGGGATTATTTTTTTCCACTTGCCATTGTGTGTAGTGGTGGGGAAATTCTGCGCTGGCCCTTTAAGAGCGCAGGTAGTTATGGGAACGAGGCGCTGGCCTCGTTCAGTTCGTTTTGGAAATGTAAGCGCCAGTGCCACTGGACGTTTGCAGCCCGTCCTCAGCAGTGTATTTGTGTCTCATTTCTTCAGAATAAAAAGACTGGTGAACAACACTACGCAACGTCTGTTACATTAGCAACACTTTAATCTACCAAACTGTATATGGCGCTCGCTCATTAAAAACTTCAATCCTAAAGCATGTATGGGTTGTATTGCTGCTTACCTCCTTCTCCAAAGGGGGGTTCAGTGGTTTGGTAGGGTGGAGGTCCCCCTGAGGCTGAATCTGGGCATATTTAGGGCACCCCATTAGTTATGAAACTGGTTATTAGCACTAGTTATCAGCACCAGCATAACGTAATATTTCATCTTGTTTATCACACAAGTCAGTTCAGTTATTAAAATGGAAAAAATGTCACTGTACAAACTGTAAAAGTGTTCTCTTGATAGGCTAATCCAACCATGTTCATACTGTTCATTTACCATTCGCTAATATTTTGAACACACATGTGAGCGATAGCTACCTCATCTCATCTCATTATCTCTAGCCGCTTTATCCTTCTACAGGGTCGCAGGCAAGCTGGAGCCTATCCCAGCTGGCTACGGGTGAAAGGCGGGGTACACCCTGGACAAGTCGCCAGGTCATCACAGGGCTGACACATAGACACAGACAACCATTCACACTCACATTCACACCTACGGTCAATTTAGAGTCACCAGTTAACCTAACCTGCATGTCTTTGGACTGTGAGGGAAACCGGAGCACCTGGAGGAAACCCACGCAGACACAGGGAGAACATGCAAACTCCACACAGAAAGGCCCTCGCCGGCCCCGGGGCTCGAACCCAGGACCTTCTTGCTGTGAGGCGACAGCACTAACCACTACACCACCGTGCCGCCGCGATAGCTACCTTTCTTTGGGAAAAACTGAGTGACCAGTTGCCTGCCTCTCCGGTCCCTCTCAGCTTTCAGCTGCCTTTCTTTACGTTTTTGACAGCCACTCTTCATATTTAGCGATCATAGACTGTACGCACTCCTCTGCTGGCTGGCTGCTGCACCGCGACACAGCAATCGCGCTTCTACCAGAACTGGACCGTACCATTTCACAAAAGGGGGAGGGTTAAATGACAATATGTTGAAGAACTCAAGAAATAGACAACCTTGTTCAATTAGCTCATTTTACCAGATGGAATATTGCATTGTTGTTATTTCAAAAGTCTTATTAAAATCGTCAAAAGCATATTATCAGCCCCTTAAAGGGCCCCATGGCAGTGCTGGGCCCCTAGAATTGTTCTAACCATTCCCCCCCGGCGGCGCCCATGCATATATGTTCCTAAGCAGTACATAAAGGGTACAAATAAATACCTTAGATGGTACTGCTCCAGTGACAAACCTTCATACCCCTAAAGGTACAATAATGTACTTTATTTTCTGAGAGTGTAAATCTGTTCAAATTCCTATAAATTAAACAAACATATTTTAAAAACTAACCAACAAACACATCCAAAACAAGAAATATACACAAACCAGGTTAGACATGTACTGTATGTTTAACTCTGCATTTATAAGCCTACAAGAACATTTTCAATTGGCTGGCCTTTGAGGATCTTCTGGTGTTTATGATTGGCAGAAGAAGAAGCCGAAGAGGGCAACTTAGTTGTCAAAAATGTCATGTCAATGTCATGTCAAAAATGAATGCCAAAACCCTTAGCAAGTTCAGATCTGAGGGATTTCTCTGTGGATTATCATTCCTCAGAGGTTTTATCTTGTGCATCCTATCTTAAAACAAGACCAGGAGGAAAGTCCAGGCTATAAAAATAATACCTGCATGCCATAAATCTGATCATAAAACCTCCTGTCCATCCAATAACACCTAGATCCGATTTGAAATATTTACGTTACACCACAAATTAAAAACACATGAAAATGTGTTATATAACAGAGTTGTTGTGCATGGATTGAGTTGATTTAGCTAAAGGTGAAAGCTTAGATAAAATGTTTACTTACAGTCTACAATCTTTGTGCTCCAGCAGTTCATCCCCAAGGAAAAATATATGTTGATTTCATTGATTTTTAACTGATTAAACTGCAGACTTTAAAATCGTGGAAGTAAGATGTGGAAATAACAGCAGGGAGTCAAGGCTCACAGACTTTCCCCAAAGTGTTTTCACTTCAGTTTGAAAACTATGTGAAAATAGGTTCCTGGGTAGATTAGCTGTTAGCCATGACAGCAGATTACACAGTACATAAGCTTGAAAATCCTCATCATTGAAATAATTTCCCCCTGGATGTCTCATCAAATGACTGCCTCAAGGCCTAGTTTTGTTCAAGGAGAGTTGTGTGGGTGTCAGTTTGCTCAGCTCTCCACTCTTCTCTGTTTAATCATAGCAGCACAAACATACATATTTGAAAATTATGTGCAAATAAAGACATGTAGAGTTGTGCAGTGGTCCATGGGAATGTAAAGAATGGTAATAGTTTTTCTTAAATGAGATATTAGACCTCATTATACATTTTCAGTGATTTCACACAAATTACAAATGCACTATATGCAAAGCACCAAGTGACAATGTTTTCAAAAGGCCACATAAAACCTTTGGTATAGTTATAAAATGTCTAGAGTGACTTGTTGATAAGTTGAGTGAAATATCAGGAATTATTATACATGCAGGCCACTTTTTCCATGGAATAAAAACATGTATTCTACTTCCCTTCTAGTGGGTTTATTGATGGCATGCAATATTGTTATCATATCGCTTATCCTCCATCTATTACGCCACTTTCCCCAATGGAGAATGAGCATGCGATATTGTTATAATATTGCATGTTGTCAAGGCAACATGACATCACACTTTAGAGCTCATATGAAGATCCAATGACAAAACTTTTCTGCTGTGCATGTGCACAATCATTTCTTTGTCGGCCAGGAAAGAGAGAAGACGAGGCTAATCCAGTGCTAGGCTTTAAGCACTCAATAAATTAACTGAAAACTGAAACTAAAGATGTGCTAAACACCTGAAAGGCGACCGAAACTTCATTATATATTCTTCACACATATTTACAAGAGAAAAACATACCAACAGACATTGAAAAAATGGAAAAGACATACGTCAGAGACGTAAAACTTCTGCGGTAGCAAGTGACTGTGACAGTTTGTACACAAACATGGCTGCGAGGTTTGCTTCATTAAAAGTGGAAGATATATTTTGAAAGAGAGTTTTGAAAGAGAAAGACGCGCTAAACACCTGAAAGGCTACCAAAACTTCACTGGATATTCTTCACACATATCTACAAGAGAAAAACATACCAATGGACACCAAAAAGCTGGAAAAGAGAGCAATAGTGGAAATATTGTCAAAGTTCTACCTGGAGGTGAGGAAAAGTGACAGAAACTTTTACAAGAGGACTTTACTCATGGACTTCACTCAGCAAAGCCCTTTTCTTTTGAACAACTGCAATGTAATAATTAACTACGACCAAAAGTAACTTTGAACTTGAACTGTGAACCTGGATATAGCTCATATATAAGTTGGTTTGTTGTTCAGGCTTTTTGGACTTGAACCATTTTTATTGTTAGAACTTTGACTTTGTACATGTACATTGGATTGACAGAACATTGAATTACGTTCATTTAAAAATCATCACCCCAATTATAGCAATGTCACTTCAGAGAAATCTTGGTTTGAATTTTAAGAAATGAAAGTTCAGCTTTTTTCTGACATAATTCCCTTGCTAACTTTTCTTTCCTCATAAAAGATTTTGTGTTCAGACTTAAACATGGCCAATTTTTCTATGCTTTTTTAGGGTCAAAAGGTACCTCATACAGTGTGAATTTTTTTTATTAAATACCATTATCTTGAGTACTGCAACTGAATGTAATTCTGTTACTGAAGAACTACCCATATATATCCAAGATACATGTCAGATCTTTTCCCACCATTGACATGATATAGCAACCAACAAAATTCAAGTGAAAAACAAATACTATTTGAGTGATTTTTGAGAGGTAGATTGGGTGGAAATTTTGCTGAAAACTGCTAGACAGTATGCTGCCAATTACAGAGTTACTCAAAAAATTCACTAGACAGTAGCCTACAGCATAATTCAAGTGTGTTAGCTCTGGTTTGAGGTGATGTCACTATTAATGTCACCCTCCCATCAAAATCCATGGTCACATGTTGCACCTGGATGAAAGGTATACGCAACCCATATCACAGAGTTAAACACGGAGATTTCTTGTGGTAAGAACATGGCAGGCAATTCAACTCTCAAGGTGTTTATTCCCAGTTAGAGGAAATATATTTAACAGATATTCCATGAAATCGAGTGGTACATGAGCTGATAGCCAACAAGGCGCATATCGCAGAGTTAGCTATAAGCCATGGATGACGAGATTGAGTGGAATAACTGTTTTATTCTATCCACATTCACTGGATTTTGAGAAACATAACATTTTTATTTTTTGCAAATTTGATAAATAAAAACTTTATACAGCGGCACGATGGTGTAGTGGTTAGCGCTGTCGCCTCACAGCAAGAAGGTCCTGGGTTCGAGCCCCGGGGCCGGCGAGGGCCTTTCTGTGTGGAGTTTGCATGTTCTCCCTGTGTCCGCGTGGGTTTCCTCCGGGTGCTCTGGTTTCCCCCAAAGACATGCAGGTTAGGTTAACTGGTGACTCTAAATTGACCGTAGATGTGAATGGTTGTCTGTGTCTATGTGTCAGCCCTGTGATGACCTGGCGACTTGTCCAGGGTGTACCCCGCCTTTCGCCCGTAGTCAGCTGGGATAGGCTCCAGCTTGCCTGCGACTCTGTAGAAGGATAAAGCGGCTAGAGATAATGAGATGAGGTGAGATGAGAAAACTTTATACAAAACATCCTTCAAAATAATTTCCGCTTAAAATGTAAACAAACCGGCAAAATGACAGTAGCAATTTGTGAAAAATGCTATAATAATTCTTGAAAAATAAAAAAATATGTTCTTACCATAAAATATTTTCATTCCATATTTTCTTGCTTTTTTGTATTTTTGGGGGTTTTGTTTTCAAGTAGAGTTTTTATTTCATCCTTGGTTTGTTCAGCAACATGCTTCGCCATTTTCTATTTTATCTTTAAGGTTTTTTGGTGGTTGGCAAACCAACTTAAAGGTGCATTACCACCACTGACTGGGCTGGAGTGTGGAACAGGAGATATTGGGGGCACTATATTTTTTAAGCTATTTCTGTTTCTTTTAAATACTTCATATCAAAGTGATATATCTGAAGAAACCTTTATTCGTCACATGCACACTTCAAGCACAGTGAAATTCATCCTCTGCATTTAACCCATCTGAAGCAGTGAACACACATGCACACACACCCAGAGCAGTGGGCAGCCCAGAGCGCCCGGGGAGCAGTCAGGGGTTCGGTACCTTGCTCAAGGGCACCTCAGCCCAAGGCCGCCCCACGTCAACCTAACTGCATGTCCTTGGACTGTGGGGGAAACCGGAGCACCCGGAGGAAACCCACGCAGACACGGGGTGAATATGCAAACTCCACACAGAAAGACCCTCGCCAGCCGCTGGGTTCGAACCCGGAACCTTCTTGCTGTGAGGCGACCGTGCTGCCCAATCTGACTTGATGCATGCCACCATTTTATTTTTCTTTACTCACAGTATATGAGCTGATATCCTAATAGTAGCCAGTCAGAGCACGCAATTGCTCATATCCAGTGAATGTGGAAATAATAATCTGGGATGTAGATAATATTTTTTTGGTCTGAAATGAGAAATGAACAGCTTGATGAATGTAACTTGTTCTTGTTTTTAAATGTTTTCATTTATTCTTTAATCATATGAGTACATACACAAACATTTACATTCCTAATGCATTAAAAATTCACCTGCTGTTGTTGAATATTACCATTTTCTGTCCCAAAAAAAAAATTTTGGACAAAGTAAAGAAAAACTAATTTACAGTGGTGCTTGAAAGTTTGTGAACCCTTTAGAATTTTCTATATTTCTGCATAAATATGACCTAAAACATCATCAGATTTTCACACAAGTCCTAAAAGTAGATAAAGAGAACCCAGTTAAACAAATCAGACAAAAATATTATACTTGGTCATTTATTTATTGAGGAAAATGATCCAATATTACATATCTGTGAGTGGCAAAAGTATGTGAATCTCTAGAATTAGCAGTTAATTTGAAGGTGAAATTAGAGTTAGGTGTTTTCAATGGGATGACAATCAGGTGTGAGTGGGCACGCTGTTTTATTTAAAGAACAGGGATCTATCAAAGTCTGATCTTCACAACACATGTTTGTGGAAGTGTATCATGGCACGAATAAAGGAGATTCTGAGGACCTCAGAAAAAGCGTTGTTGATGCTCATCAGGCTGGAAAAGGTTACAAAACCATCTCTAAAGAATTTGGACTCCACCAATCCACAGTCAGACAGATTGTGTACAAATGGAAGATATTCAGGCTCATTGTTACCCTCCCCAGGAGTGGTCAACCAACAAAGATCACTCCAAGAGCAAGGCGTGTAATAGTCGGCAAGGTCACAAAGGACCCCAGGGTAACTTCTAAGCAACTGAAGGCCTCTCTCACATTGGCTAATGTTCATGAGTCCACCATCAGGAGAACACTGAACAACAATGGTGTGCACAGCAGGGTTGCAAGAAGAAAGCCACTGCTCTCCAAAAGAACATTGCTGCTCATCTGCAGTTTGCTAAAGATCACGTGGACAAGGCAAAAGGCTATTGGAAAAATGTTTTGTGGATGGATCAGACCAAAATAGAACTTTTTGGTTTAAATGAGAAGCATTATGTTTGGAGAAAGGACAACACTGCATTCCAGCATAAGAACCTTATCCCATCTGTGAAACATGGTGGTGGTAGTATCATGGTTTGGGCTTGTTTTGCTGCATCTGGGCCAAGACGGCTTGCCATCATTGATGGAACAATGAATTCTGAATTATACTAGCAAATTCTAAAGGAAAATGACAGGACATCTGTCCATGAACTGAATCTCAAGAGAAGGTGGGTCATGCAACAAGACAATGACCCTAAGCACACAAGTCGTTCTACCAAAGAATGGTTAAAGAAAAATAAAGTTAATGTTTTGGAATGGCCAAGTCAAAGTCCTGACCTTAATCCAATGGAAATGTTGTGGAAGGACCTGAAGCGAGCAGTTCATGTCAGGAAACCCACCAACATCCCAGAGTTGAAGCGGTTCTGTACGGAGGAACGGGCTAAAATTCCTCCAAGCCGGTGTGCAGGACTGATCAACAGTTACCAGAAACGTTTAGTTGCAGTTATTGCTGCACAAGGGGGTCACACCAGATACTGAAAGCAAAGGTTCACATACTTTTGCCACTCACAGATATGTAATATTGGATCATTTTCCTCAATAAATAAATGACCAAGTATAATATTTTTGTCTCATTTGTTTCACTGGGTTCTCTTTATCTACACTATCTGATGATGTTTTAGGTCATATTTATGCAGAAATATAGAAAATTCTAAAGGGTTCACAAACTTTCAAGCACCACTGTATATGATCGTGCTGTGTGTTTGGAAACATTTTAGCTTTGATGTATCTGTGTGATTACAGCTTAAAGCATTATTTATTCCAAAGATAACTTGTTTGTTGTTTTGGGATCAATGTTTTTTTTTTTTTATAAACAGTTATCTGAGAAGAAATCAGTATGTTTGCAGTGGAACTGCACAACTAAGAGCATGTCTGTGACTGTATTAATTGCTTTAGCACTTACTTTATTGATTGAAAAGAACTGTAATTAAGCAAGGACATGTCATGCAAAATAAATGCATTTTAAGTGCAACCAGAGAGACTGGCAGTTCGTATTGAGCAGCATGGCTAGCTGGGTCTGAAAGTGCTAATAATTGCAATGGCGAATTGTCTTGTGACGCAAAAGGGGTCTATTCAGTGTTATAAATAGAAGTGATTGCACTGTGCACAAAGCTTATTATAACACTTGACATTTCAGAGTGAGAAATTAAGATTTTTGACTTTTTCATGAAAAAAGAAAAAGGCCAGATGCTTTCAGGGAAAGGCTGATGAGCGAACACTTAACTCAGCAAGGCACTCCAAAATAGTAATGAAGAAGAAAAACCATTTCTCAGCTCATTCAGAGAACAGCACCTCTGCAACTCAGCAGCTGGGATGAAAAGAAGCCCTGAGGCATCAACTGGCAGAACATGAGAATTTACATAATAAGCTAACAGAGTTAATACTGATGTTTATCATACTGGAGGCTTATATGTGAGAAAAAAGATAAACTGGTACTGTAATGCCTTATAGTGTTAAAGAACAAACACACATGCTGATATACAGTACACTCACCGGCTACTTTAATAGGAACTTGTTCTTTGTTCTAAGATTCCTGTTCTTTGCTGGCAGGACTGGAACCTAATGTGGTCTTCTGCTGTTGCATGCTGAGATGCTTTTCTGCTCACCACAGTTGTAAAGAGTTGCTATGAGTTACTATATCCGTCCTGGCAGCTCGAACCATCTCATCTCATCTCATCTCATTATCTCTAGCCGCTTTATCCTTCTACAGGGTCGCAGGCAAGCTGGAGCCTATCCCAGCTGACTACGGGCGAAAGGCGGGGTACACCCTGGACAAGTCGCCAGGTCATCACAGGGCTGACACATACCCGTAGACACAGACAACCATTCACACTCACATTCACACCTACAGTCAATTTAGAGTCACCAGTTAACCTAACCTGCATGTCTTTGGACTGTGGGGGAAACCAGAGCACCCGGAGGAAACCCACCGCGGACACGGGGAGAACATGCAAACTCCGCACAGAAAGGCCCTCGCCGTCCACGGGGCTCGAACCCGGACTTTCTTGCTATGAGGCGACAGCGCTAACCACTACACCACCGTGCCGCCCCCAGCTCGAACCAATCTGGCCATTTTCCTCAACAAGATGTTTCCACCCACAGAACTTTCACTCACTCGATGTTTGTTTTTGTTTTTCGCACCATTCTGTGTAAACTCTAGAGACTGTTGTGTGTGAAAACCCCAGGAGATCAGCAGTTTCTGAAATACTCAAACCAGTCCATCTGGCTCAAACCAACACCCATGCCACAGTGAAAGTCACACTTTGAGATCACAGTTTTTCCCATTCTGATGTTTGAAGTGAACGTGAACTGAAGCTCTTGATTTGTATCTGCATGATTTGATGCATTGTGCTGCTGTCAAGGGATTGGCTGATTAGAGAACTGCGTCAAACAGCAGGTGGATGGGTGTTCCTAATAAAGTGGCCTGTGAGTGTATGTGTATATCAGTAACAAATGGAACACATCTCTGGTCAGTAGTGGCTACAGTTGATGTCCTGTGCTAACTGATAGAAGGTTATAAATTCAAATCCCAGGGCTGCCAGAAGAACTACAGTTAATCCATTAGCAAAGCTGTAATTCTCAACTGCTCAGTTCGATGTTTGGCAAGGATTAAATATATACATACAACATCCTATTATTTTACCATTTTCATTTCTCCATCGTGTTCTGTTTTAGATTCAAGTCTGTGGTCTACTGGGTCGCTATTTATCTTTGTACATATATACAGTAAGTGTATGTCTAGTTGTGCTTCCATGAGGTGAATATATCAAGCATAATTTTATAACCCCTTCGGCCATAATGTGTACAATTGTACACATGAAGTTCCATAGCATTTTTCCTTGTGTCCGAAGGGGATAATCTATCTAACTGCAAGAGAAATTGAAGTGATTGAAGAAAACACACTCGGCAAAGTGGCATTCTACAAATATAAATGATATACAGTAATCATACATTTTTAAGAGCAGTCCAATATAGTAACAAACGGAGGTGGAAATATCATTGGAGATACTCACTAATGCCAAATATTAGCCATATTCGAATATTTATGGTCAATTACTGGTACTCTTCTAGAGACGGCAATATTACTTTAAACACGGTTATTCAAATTTTCAACATAAATGACTCAAACAAAAGAAAAAAATATTTTTACATAATAGCATTTTCTTTAATAGCATCAATGTCAGAATTATAGACACCCTAAAGTGTATTAAAATTAATTAATTCATTCTGCATCTATTTATTTATTTAATCAACCAAGCACCAGGAACCATGTTGTAACTTCTGATTAATAACTTCTAATTAAATATGAGGTCGAGCAATCCTCAGTCGTCCAGCACTATGTCGAATACCAAATACCTTTGTAAAACTGCACAAGGAATTAAAGGGCTGATGACACGTTTTTGACATCTTTGGCGATGTTTTATAACATAAAAAGTAATTCCCGATGATCCATATATTAATTCACGAAGGCGCCTATTTTACAAGTTATGATAAAAAACGTGGCTATCTGGGCAAATTTGACGGGGCTTCAGCACCCAGGAGATGAATGAGGAGGAGGAGCTATATGACGTCAGCGAAAGAACCTTCCTCCTAACTTACCAGTTTGTTGTTGATGCGACAGGTGTTCAGTTTATCATTATTAGTATTATTATTATACATTATTATATATATATATATATATATATATATATATATATATATATATATATATATAGTTATTATGCCTTCGCATTGTGTTGCCGGCTTTTGCTCCAAAACCCACAAGGATGGGGTAAGTTTATTCAAGTTTCCCAGAGATCCCGAGCTGCATGCGAAGTGGGTGAAGCAAGTCAGGCGCACTCGTGACAAGTGGGAGCCCTCACCAACATCCGTCCTGTGCTCTGAACACTTCGATTTGGATTGTTTTGACACCCTTCCCAGCTTAAAAGAATCTCTTGGGTGTTCAGTTCAGCACAAATGTGTGCTGCTACCATCAGCAGTGCCTACAGTATTCCGGAGGGGGTCTACTAGTAGCTATGCCGGATCCAGCAGTCGCCTGGGACAAGGCGACTCCTCCAAAGACAGTCCTCCTGTCAGAACATGTGTTGAGAAACAACATAAGATAAAGGTACGTAGAGCTATAGAGTGCTCCGACATGATGCTAAAAATAGTAACCATGCGGTCTGCGCGGCCATCTTGGAAGTCACTCGCTCCAGAGCGCTCATAGAGTACACATCATAGAGTACACATTCATGATAATCATAAATGTAATCATAAAGTCGGCGTGATATCAGTCATGTATTTGCTTGTGAAAGCTTGCGGCTTTCATGTAACTGCCGCCTAGCAACGAGAGGCAAAGGGTAAAGAGGGTAGGCTATCATAGATTCTATTCAGAAGAGATCAATACATGATTGCTTAAAAATTAGGTATTTTAACAATTTGCATGTTTTGTGATTATCGTGACACTTGTGTGTTATATAGAACTGTATGTCTTATCAGCACATCGAGGATCTTCCACCGGAGGCTTTAGCAAGTACTCGTAGCAACACTACACTTTACCCTTTGCCATGCGTTGTTAGGGAACGGTAGCAAGTACCCCGATGACTGACTTCAAGAATATGTAGAAAAAATTGAGAAATTATACTTTCCAAAAGTCATTTGAGCTTAGTGTATTGCATTTCCATTTATATTGTAGGTTCTTGCTGATGTTTTTGCGGAGTATGACGCAGCTGCTGAATCAGAAGCTGCAGAGTTTGTATGTACTAGTTGTGAACATTCACATTATTATCAATCTCATTTATTTAAAATCAGATAAAATCATGCCATCATGATCACTGCTTAAAGTACCAGTATTTGGTTGTTCTTTTGTTCAGAGGAAGAGCTAGCACTAGAGAGTTCACCGGCGTTTTCATGCGCCATTTCCATTGAGTAGAACAGCCAGTGAACCGCAGCGTGTTCTTCCGCTGACGTCACAGCATGGCCGCGAGCCACGGACCCAGTTTTCTTGCGCTGTGCAATTAAAAGTTGGATATTCGCGTAACAACAGCTTCTTTTCACGCAATTATAACAGAAATCTAACATGTTTGCCATGTTGTATAGTTTATTTAAGAAATTGCATAGAGTCATGTTCGTGTCATCAGACCTTTAAAACATGCATTTGATGAAATAAGTCTCAGAAAAAATGTTTCAGAAGAATTGATTCCCACCATTATTATTATTAGCTCATCTGGCTGACAGGCAATGAGCTGATGCCATCATGTGTTATCCGTCCGTCATCTGTCCCGTGTCGTCTACATTTTATGAAAATCGCTTCTTCTCTCTTAATTCTTCACTGATTTTTATTCTTTTTGGCAGGAAGGTAGGTCTGCCTGGGATGAATATAGCTTCGACCCAAAATTGCATAATTGCATTTAATAATGAAGATATGGAGTAATTAAGCCCTCATGAGCAGTTTCACCCCAAATCGCTTCTTCTCCCTCAGTTCTTCACTGATTTTGATTCTTTCTGGCATGAAGGTAGGGATACCTAGGGTGCATATAACTTCTACCCAGATTTGTTTAATTACAGTTATTAATGAAGTTATGGACTAATTAAGCCTTAATGAGCAGTTCAACAAAAATCATTTCTCGGTCAATTCCTCGCCGTTTTGGATTCTTTCTGGTAAATAGGTCGGTATTCCTAAGGTGTACACTACCGTTCAAAAGTTTGGGGTCACTTTGAAATTTCCTTATTTTTGAAAGAAAAGCACTGTTCTTTTCAATGAAGATCACTTTAAACTAATCAGAAATACACTCTATACATTGCTAATGTGGTAAATGACTATTCTAGCTGCAAATGTCTGGTTTTTGGTGCAATATCTACATAGGTGTATAGAGGCCCATTTCCAGCAACTATCACTCCAGTGTTCTAATGGTACAACGTGTTTGCTCATTGCCTCAGAAGGCTAATGGATGATTAGAAAACCCTTGTACAATCATGTTAGCACAGCTGAAAACAGTTGAGCTCTTTAGAGAAGCTATAAAACTGACCTTCCTTTGAGCAGATTGAGTTTCTGGAGCATCACATTTGTGGGGTCGATTAAATGCTCAAAATGGCCAGAAAAATGTCTTGACTATATTTTCTATTCATTTTACAACTTATGGTGGTAAATAAAAGTGTGACTTTTCATGGAAAACACAAAATTGTCTGGGTGACCCCAAACTTTTGAACGGTAGTGTATATATCTTGCAACATTTACTGCGCAAGGTGGCCCACTTTAGATCGTTCCTTCTGGACTAGACGGGGCCGGGGTGAACTACGCTGTCATTGACGGTCTCATTAACACTTAGATTTTATTGGTTAAATTCAGAATTGGATTTTTAGCACTAACTAGCTTTTACTTTGGGTTGTATACTTTACAGATGGTACTAAAGACAAGCAGGGTTACTGACACACATACGCACACACTTGTGATGAGGACTGGTCTAGCAGCCTAAACATATGCTAGACCAGCACTGATGAAAGAGTGATGAATTGAGAGGGATTGGAAAAAGGAACAGGTGAAGAAAACCACAATAATGAGGATAAATAACAATATAAAAATATAAAACTTCCTGCTTTTTCAGCTGCTTGTTGTTTTGACTCCATCTCAATTGTGGCTCTGTATTTAGTCTGATGAGCACATGTTAAGGAAGCAAGTTGTGTCCACGTCCGTCAGCGTCTGCACACACAAAGTGGAGCCATATGTTGAAGTCTTCTGCTCTTCCTGCATTCACCATCCTGCCATCCTGCATCCGCCAAATCTCAAAAAAAAGGTTTGCTAAAATTATGTGAAAGATCAATACTGAAGTGATCAGCTGACCTGAACTTCTCATGAATGCATCTGTATTTAAAATATCTTCTCATTCCTGAGTGGTGAGTGTAATGACAGTAAATAATATGAAGGGGATGAATATAAGATGAAGCTGCCGACACATTTTACATTATATCCCATCATCTTTAATTATCATCATGTATTAGAGCTGTCACATAGCAACAGAAAAGTAATCCACGTAGCTCCCTGAAAGAGAAGCCTTACATGAAAAATATCAATCTTTATATCCACCAAAATAAATACTGAGTTTACAAAAGTTCTTGGACAACCTATGGAGAGATTTACAACACATTCATTCATGTTTAGAACTTCTGCCTTCAGGGCTTCATACACAGTGGTGTGTGTGTGTGTGTGTGTAAGAGAGAGAAGGGCCTAGCAATACAGAGAACAGGTCTTTAGGGTAAGGATGCATTGCAGATGTGTCCTTGTTCATTCCTAATGCCTACTCCAGCTCTTATGTTACACTCTAACATCACTGTAATACATCACTATTAACAAGATCAGAGAGTCGGAGAACTACGAAGCACAATTCAGTAAAACTGCATTGCTGACTTGCAGTAGGCATTGTCGGAAGCTTTCCATATACTTTCTGATGTGTCACTTCACATCTGTGCCTGATACGTTGAGAATCAAATGCATCCTCATCGGCAAACTTCACACTGACACTAGTAAAATTATGCGAGTGATATTTTTTTTTCATGAGTGCATCTGCTACTAAAATTGCCGCGTGCTCAGTGACTCATGGTCAACGGGTGCTACATAATTAAAAATCCTGAAGTGTCAGAGTGGAACGGGAGCATTAAAATAATTTTCCAGACTGCTTGTTGTTAATTAACATCCCCCAAAATCATTTTTAAATACACAGCTGTCAAGCCTGCATGGGTAATTTTGAGGTTGATGTTGCACTTACCAATCCTGAGTACCACGAAGTTGAAGAGCGTACTTTAAAACTAAGCTGATTCCTATGATGGGTGGCACGGTGGTGTAGTGGTTAGTACTGTCACCTGACAGCAAGAAGGTCCTGGGTTTGAGCCCAGCGGCCGACGAGGGCCTTTCTGTGTGGAGTTTGCATGTTCTCCCCGTGTCTGCGTGGGTTTCCTTCGGGTGCTCCGGTTTCCCCCACAGTCCAAAGACATGCAGGTTAGGCTAATTGGTGGCTCTAAATTGTGAATGTGAGTGGTTGTTTGTCTATGTGTCAGCCCTGCGATGACCTGGCGACTTGTCCAGGGTGTATCCCGCCTCTCGCCCATAGTCAGCTGGGATAGGATCCAGCTTGCCTGCGACCCTGCCCAGGATAAGTGGTTACGGATAATGGATGGATGATTCCCACAGTGGGGCAAAAAAGTATTTAGTCAGCCACCAATTGTGCAAGTTCTCCCACTTAAAAAGATGAGAGAGGCCTGTAATTTTCATCATAGGTATGCTTTAACTATGAAAGACAGAATGGGGGGAAAGAATCCAGGAAATCACATTGTAGGATTTTTAATGAATTAATTGGTAAATTCCTCGGTAAAATAAGTATTTGGTCACCTACAAACAAGCAAGATTTCTGGCTCTCACAGACCTGTAACTTCTTCTTTAAGAGACTCCTCTGTCCTCCACTCGTTACCTGTATTAATGGCACCTGTTTGAACTCATTATCAGTATAAAAGACACCTGTCCACAACCTCAAACAGTCACACTCCAAACTCCACTATGGCCAAGACCAAAGAGCTGTCAAAGGACACCAGAAACAAAACTGTAGACCTGCACCAGGCTGGGAAGACTGAATCTGCAATAGGTAAGCAGCTTGATGTGAAGAAATCAACTGTGGGAGCAATTATTAGAAAATGGAAGACATACAAGACCACTGATAATCTCCCTCGATCTGGGGCTCCATGCAAGATCTCACCCCGTGGGGTCAAAATGATCACAAGAACAGTGAGCAAAAATCCCAGAACCACACGGGGGGACCTAGTGAATGACCTGCAGAGAGCTGGGACCAAAGTAACAAAGGCTACCATCAGTAACACACTACGCCGCCAGGGACTCAAATCCTGCAGTGCCAGACGTGTCCCCCTGCTTAAGCCAGTACATGTCCAGGCCCGTCTGAAGTTTGCTAGAGAGCATTTGGATGATCCAGAAGAGGATTGAGAGAATGTCATATGGTCAGATGAAACCAAAATAGAACTTTTTGGTAAAAACTCAACTTGTCATGTTTGGAGGAGAAAGAATGCTGAGTTGCATCCAAAGAACACCATACCTACTGTGAAGCATGGGGGTGGAAACATCATGCTTTGGGGCTGTTTTTCTGCAAAGGGACCAGGACGACTGATCCGTGCAAAGGAAAGAATGAATGGGGCCATGTATCGTGAGATTTTGAGTGAAAACCTCCTTCCATCAGCAAGGGCATTGAAGATGAAACGTGGCTGGGTCTTTCAGCATGACAATGATCCCAAACACACCACCCAGGCAACGAAGGAGTGGCTTCATAAGAAGCATTTCAAGGCCCTGGAGTGGCCTAGCCAGTCTCCAGATCTCAACCCCATAGAAAATCTTTGGAGGGAGTTGAAAGTCCGTGTTGCCCAGTGACAGCCCCAAAACATCACTGCTCTAGAGGAGATCTGCATGGAGGAATGGGCCAAAATACCAGCAACAGTGTGTGAAAACCTTGTAAAGACTTACAGAAAATGTTTGACCTCCGTCATTGCCAACAAAGGGTATATAACAAAGTATTGAGATGAACTTTTGTTATTGACCAAATACTTATTTTCCACCATAATTTGCAAATAAATTCTTTAAAAATCAGACAATGGGATTTTCTGGATTTTTTTTCTCGTTTTCTCTCATAGTTGAGGTATACCTATGATGAAAATTACAGGCCTCTCTCATCTTTTTAAGTGGGAGAACTTGCACAATTGGTGACTGACTAAATACTTTTTTGCCCCACTGTATGACGTCTTGGGAAATTTCGTACTCTGTACCCTCGGAAAAAAAAATCTAATTAAATGGTTTACTCCATTCCTATTAAACAACATAGGAAGCCAGTTGTTTTCAGTACAGTTCCAAGCTTCAGTCAATATGAAATTCTGTCTGATGTTCTGGCAGAAATTTCTGAAGTGTTTCAAAAAATAACCAGTATGAGTTCAAGTTGGTTGTGACCATGTACATGTTCGTATGAATATTTCTGTTGGATGTTAGTCTGTATGACACTGTGCAATCCAGCATTGACGTTAACTGTTAGACTAATCTGCATGAATCAGCCTCAGACTGAAGCCTGGGTTCACGCAAACCACAACCAGATTTCTTGCATAAAAACATTCCTATTTACAGCAAAATCAAAACAGACGTACATGCTAAGCTCTGACCTCCAGCATATAAAGACCACCTGCTGAAAACATAAAATTATACCTTTTGTGATCAACCTGTGAATGGTTTTTGACTTTGGTGGCAAAAGAAAATATGCTGTGAGGGTTTTTCCCTACCAGAGCACATTTAGTCGTACAGAGCATATGCAGAGCACATGGAGCTGTTTGTTCACAAGCTTCCCTCTTTTTCTGTAAAACAACACAGTACCGCAGTTAACACTTTAATAAACTGTCACACTGAAGGAATTTCCCTTCCTCTTTCTTTTATAAATTTGGTCTTTGATAAAATATTAGCAACCACAATACTGTATTCTTTATGAAAACTATAATCAATATCTTTTAAAAGTGCTAGAAGTGCTTTCATTGCAGGAGATTATTATGTAGAAATAAAACCACAGCATGAGAGGAATGCTTATTTCTCAGGGTTTTTCCTTTGCATTGTATACTTCTATATGAAAACCATAAGGACCTGTGTCCATTCTTTCATTTGAAAATTGTTTCTCTGCTGAGAATAGCCGACACTGAAAAGTGTGCTGGTTTTGATATGATATTTATGCTCCCTAATCTTTTTGTTTAATAAGTGGCTCAGTTGAAGTCTGAAAAATCATCTAGTGTGTAGGCTACTGACTTTAGGATGGCCAGATTTGTGATTCGAATTAATTTTCTGAAGACTATCTGAACGTTTGAAACATATGGATATGGTTTTGTTCTGCAGAAACATAAAGACTGGATAAAAAGGATGCATTCATATCAGAGGCGTCGCTGAATAAAGCATACAATGCACTAGATGGAAATCACTGTTCAAATAACCGTTTGGTGAGGTATGCAAAGCAGAACCTTGGCCAAATGAACATCGCCAACTTATTTTATGCTCATATGCAGATGACCATGTTCACAGAGAGAGAAACTGAGATTTTTGAGTGAGACTATTTCACCTGTGGAAAAAAAACAAACAAAAAAAACAACACTACATGGATTTAAAGATGGACTGAACTATGACTGATTGCAAATGAAAGGAAACTCAGACGTTCCATCATCATTCCTGTACCAAACAATGACCTCAGTTATGGATCCAATACGAGCCTCAAAGGACTAAGTCTATGTAGTGGAAATCTTTTAAAACTGCTGTAAAGATCATTCATTTTCCTTCTCTTAATTTCACCCAAAGGCCCATTTTCTGTTACATCTGTTCTCACCTGTCGATCAGTGTTGATCAAAAACTGGATCAAAATATTGTCTTGTACAGACTATTTGCAGAATATTATGTACCTATGTTTGTTAACTTTTTTATGTTTACTGTAAAAACAAACAAACAAACAAACAAACACACAAAAAGTATGACTGCATCAGCAATGTGAGACTCAGATTAAAACCAATGCAATTTAACACAGTGTGATGTTTGTTATGCAACTTCTGGGCAGTAGGAATGCTCTCCTGATTAAATTAAATATTCTCCTTTTGTAAATTCTGCTTAAGTATTCATCACAAATTATGCTTGTGCAATCATATTTTGGCATGTTACTTAATAATCATCACGGGGGAACAAGAGAAATCATTAACGGATCTGGTCATTCAACATTAGAAATAATTACATCCTTAAATATAAATCAAATACCTTTGGCAACATTGTTCACAAAGATTTTGGATCATAGAACTCAGCTCAGTCCACCACTCAGTAATTTTTTCCCTATACTCCTTTGTGTGAGTTTGCGCTGCAGGTGTGAGGGGGCTGATGGTGAGCGATGGCAACTTCCAGTTTATGCCCTGATGAAGTGTGGTCAGAAGCAGGATTCTTGTGACTCTGTGTCATTCTGCACTGCTAGTTTCTCCTGTTCGCTGTTGTTTCCATTGTGTAGAACCGAGTACCTGGAAGTAAAAAAAAAAACCCATCAGTTTCTTTTTGGGCTGCACTGAATCTTCTCTCCGGCTCTGATGTTTCACTACAGAACACTGTAGTGAGAGTAATGACACTGTAATGGAGCAGAGTATGAGCTGAATTGCAAGCGCATTGTAAACACTGACGTGTCTCCCATATCCCACAGCCAACCCACGAATACTGTGTTCAAAATGGCACCATGAGTTTCCTTTTAAAGAAAAAGAGCAGGTCTCTGTCAGCCAGGGAGCTAAAACAGTATCAGAGATCCACTGTATGGCCAATCACAGTTTTTCTAAGGTATCGCTGAAATTCTATGATTACTGCAGGTCTAGAACCACTTTTAAAATTACATACTGGATGTTTAATCCCACAGTATAAAAGTGGTATAATTACAGCCCTAATCACGTTTTTGTTGTTTGCCAAAGGCATTAATTTCTTCAAATGCTTCCTTAAAGGAAACACCCACATGAATTGACTGGTATGACTAAGTTCTGAGTTGACTTGTGGGTTTAAAATCTTTCATCAACAAGTTGGGCTACTGTCACTCTGGCTCAGTGGCGGCTGGTAGTCTTTCAAACAGGGGAGGCTGGTCGGTTACGATATTTCCAGATTTTAAAAGAAAAAACATCAGTTTTGCCCATACTCTTGCCTCTGATCTGGCTGATTGTTGGCAGGGTCACAAACTGTGAAATAACAGGTTCTTTTGGCCCATTAGCCTACTGTCCAATATACATGATGGTGGTGTTGGGGGGAGGGGTATATTTTAATATTTTATATTTTAAAATTGTGGCATGTTGTTTAAAAATTGATCCTTATTGAAAGCAGCTCTTTGTCAGGAACCTCAGCAGTAGAGCTGGGTGCCACACATTTCATTCAATGACACTTTCCCTATATTTTACTTATTTTGAGTGAGAAATGTTTTATTGACAATTTTGATAACCCTTCACTTTTAATCCAGGTCTGTAGTGTGAAATGTTCTCGGCTGTGTTTTTGTTTAAAAATATTTTCCAAATTGTAGCTGTGTTTAATTCATATCCAGAAAAATATATATTCCAATATAATATACTCAGCATAAACATTTTAAATAGATTCTATATTTTTGGTCCATCCATGACATATTACTAAAGTAGCCTATTTACTGTTGTTGATGTGGGTCACTTGCTGTTAGCCAATTCACTTTCTCGTACCAGGAGAGCTGAAAGGAACGAGTATTATTTCCTACCTTTTTCACCAAGTCAATTTGAGGTGTTGGTCTACCCTCCTCTTTAATTTTTTCCTCGAAAGGAAGACTGGCAAATGGCTTCGCCAAAATTAAATCAGCAATGCTTGGCATCCGTGCACAGCTTTCTTGCTAGCTGACTAGCCCCCTCAAGTTCAAGTTCAGTCACTCAAATAAACGAAATTTCTGGAACTAAGATAGCAAACTTGACAACACTATATTTACACTTTATTTACAATGAAAATATATACAAACTAAAAAAGCTGGTAGGAACCGTATGTAATGAATGAAATCGAAATGTAAACTGATCTCTTACAATACACCACAGCACTTGTGAATCCGCATGGGACTGAACTGAAATTCACCGCTGCCTGTCTATAGTTGAAACGAGCTGTCAATCAAAGAAAATATCCGGCCGCTTTCACCAATCACCAGTCTCCTCGCGGAAACTGCCATGTCCCTCCCATGTGAGGCTCGGAGTCCGTAGGCGGGCGTTTTCACAGTATTTGTCCAATAATCGTCTTGCATTTTGAGATTGAAAAGCGCAGAGCTCCCAAATGCCGTTGAAGTCCACTGAGGCTGGGAGTCCATGGGAGTCCGTAGGCGGGCATTTTCGCAGTATTTGTCCAATAATCGTCTTGCATTTTGAGATTGAAAAGCGCAGAGCTCCCAAATGCCATTGAAGCCCACTGAGGCTGCGCTGCATCGCGCTGTCACGAGGGGGAGAAACTCACGCACACATTAAAGTTATAAGGGCATTTTTAGAGGAGGCTGAGCCTCCCTCGTTGTCTTAGAGCAATCGCCCGTGCTCTGGCTAATGATTTATCACATTACCCACAATAGTGGCACCAGCAGGAATCCATCTATACCTAAAGAGGGTAACTGTAATTCCAATCTAAAGTAACACCTTGGTTGACGCGCTCAAGCGCTTTTTCGAATGAACAGCTGATTTGAATTTATGGGTTTAGTTTGACGAAAGGATATTTATTGTATCTCAAAATAAAGATTGATCAAACCTTGATTCCAGCGTGAATTGTTCCTACCGTGCAGTATGGAGGTGCAAGATGTTGTGTTGTAGGCCCAGATTTCCTGATTAGTTTAAAGTAGCGCTTGCCATGATCAAAAACTGTATGGCTGCATACCTTGCATTCCTGAGTCCCCCGAGAGGATACGCGTGCCACACTAAATTAGGCCTGACAGATCGGGTGCTGCAGTCATCTGTCTGAAGTGGGAGGGTCCAAAATGCACTTCCATATTGCTCGGAGTAGACAATACGCATCAAAATTATAATATATTATTGTTTCAAGCCATCATAAATGCAAAATATAAATTAAATATCTCATAATTGTATCATACCATTACCATGAATAATAATAACATTCTGGCTCCAACACTAATGCAGCAGCGCTTTAGTCCTTTAGTTTGTCCAGCTCTCTCACCTTATCATCTGTACACTCTGCTCAAACAGATAAGGATCCAAAGTTCAACTTTTAAACTAATACTGCCTTCAACCGCCTTGTTATCTTATAGACCGCTAACTAGCTGAGCCAACCTTGGCACAACTATGTTGTACAACTGCATTACCTCCTGGTACTAAGTCCAATGTTTACTGTCTCCACTATTTCCACATTGGAAATGTCTTTAGCATGACATTAATCATCACTGAAAATGCTCAGAAATGAGGCTGTTGCTTTTTTTGTGTCTCTAACAGCAAATTACATACAAAATAACAAAACAAATTGTGCAATAAATCTCAACTTATGGATGAGATTGTTGAAATATTTTCTCCTATTAAACGCCATTGTAACTGTGCTAGAAATGTCCACTTGTTACATCAGTATAGCACACAACTGCTAACTTCTGACAGTAGTAGTTCAAAAACTAATGTTGTAAAGCAGGGGTCACCAAACTACGGCCCGCGGGCCAGATCCGGCCCGCCACCCCCCTTTGACCGGCCCCCCAGCCCCTCTGCTCCCCATCACTTGAACCGGCCCTATGAGGCAATCCCCAAAAGTGGTCATGGCCTATTTTTTTAAATTGCTTTTTGGCAAGTAATAACATGTCTGCATCTTGTATTTTGTTGATTTTATCAATTAAAATTGATATTTAGTTATAAAATGAACTATTCATATTTTCCGAATTTTCGTCATATGCTCGCGATCAAGCAGTGACAGACAGCGCATGCGCAGAGAACTGTCAGTGTTCAGGACAGCAAAATGGCTAGCAGTCAGCGAAAAGTTGACAGAGAGTGCAGAGTTTTTAAAGAACAGTGGACCACCGATTATTTTTTCGTTCAGTGTAAGGACCGTGCAGTTTGTCTTGTATGTAAAGAAAGTGTGCCGGTTTTCAAAGAATATAATCTGCGTCGTCACTATGAAACCCGCCACAAAGAGTATGTTAGTTTGCGAGGGCAAACAAGAGAAGACAGGATTCGGAGGATGAAATGCGGACTGGCTGCACAACAGAATGTATTCCTTCACCAAACCCAGATCAACCAGGCTGCTGTCCGAGCTGGCTATAAGGTAGGTCACCTACTAGCTACCCATGGAAAGCCGTTTACTGATGGGGACTTTGTTAAAGTATGCATGCTTGCTGTGGCCAAGGAGGTGTGTCCCGACAAGAAGGATGCGCTCAATGCGGTGAGTCTCTCCGCACCTACTATGACCAGGCGAACCGAAGATTTGGGGGACAACGTGTATGACCAGCTGAATGAGAAAGCGTCAGAATTCGAGTTTTTTGCTTTGGCCATGGATGAGAGCAATGACGTGCAGGACACAGCACAACTGCTGTGATCTATTGATCTATTGCTCATATTATTATAATTTCACTGTTTTTTAAAATGTATTTATTTTATAGGCCTATTTATTTGACCTTTATTAAGTGCTGCATACAATTATTATTTATATTATTAATAATATCAACAGGCCTACCTACAATTTATAATTTTCCACTCACCTTTGCCAGTGTCAATCACCTCAACTAGGCAGATGTTTCTTACCTTGACAGCTTTGATATTATTTTTATTAGAAAATAAATAAATGGAATATCAGTGGTATTTCAAATTAAAACAAAGTGTGAAGACTTGATTACTACTTTTGCAAACCACTAGTAAAGATAAACAAATATGTGCCAGGAATCAAGTGTTGATATAGTAGTATGGATATAGTAGTGGGGATATAGTAGTGGGGATATAGTAGTGTGGATATAGTAGTGGGGATATAGTAGTGGGGATATAGTAGTGGGGATGGCTGTGCCAGGCTAGTAATCTCTACTACACAATGAGGCCTGCTGGTGGTCATATTTGTCTGGGTCATACAATTCTATGTGATATAGCTGACCCGACCCCAGCCCCCATCACAGTCAGGAACGACAATGTGGCCCCCAGAGAAAAAAGTTTGGTGACCCCTGTTGTAAAGGTCTTAAATAATTCAGGGTTCTTCACAGTCTGGCCAATTCCAAGAGCCAGACATGTCTTTTGTAAGCACTTAAATAGATATTACATATTTATAAAACTGCATAGGAAGTTAAGGCAGGCAGACATCGCAATATGTGCATTCTGGGGAAATGATAAGGAATACTGGTAAAGCAATAAATCTGACTTGGAGATACATAATTCTTATAGGTATTTTTGTAACATTTTTCCCTCAATACTTATGTGAATGTTATTTCCCATTGTACTGTACTCACTGAATAGAAATGATATGCTGAGGTATTCTTGTGCAAATATCTGAAGTATCAATGATTTTTTTTAACCTTTAATCAGACTCTAAAGGTAAATAATTAGAAATAGACTTATTAATAATAATAATAATAATAATAATAATAATAATAATAATTTTTAAACACCTCTGTCAGAATGACACACTAGCCAGGAAATAAAGTCTGTGGTGAGAATTCATAGTGGGCTTATTATATATATATATATATATATATATATATATATATATATATATATATATATATATATATATATATATATATTCTATCTGCAGTCACTGGATATGAGCATTCACATGCTCTGATTGAATACTCTACTTCTAGGCTATCGGTTCATATACCATGAGTAGAGAAAACCAAAATGGCGGAGTGTGTTGCTGAACCAACAGAGGATGAAATAAAAACTCTACTTGAAAATAAAATCCCAAAAATTATTATCAAGTATTTAAAAGAAACAGAAATAGCTAAAAGAATATAGTCCCCCCCATCTCCTGTTCCATACTCCAGTCCAGTTGGTGGTGGTAATGCACCTTTAAGTTGGTTTGCCAACTGCCAAAAAAAAAACCCTAAAGAAGAAGAAGACGAAGAAAATCCCAAAAAATACTCAGAAGGTATCTTTCTTTTATTTTTCAAGAATTATTACTATAGCATTTTTCACAAATTGCTGCTGTCATTTCACCGGTTTGTTTACATTATAAGTGGAAATGATTTTGTTGGATGTTTTGTATAAAGCTTTTATTTACCGAATTTGCAAAAAATAAAAATGCTCTGTTTCTCAAAATCCAGTGAATGTGGACATAATAAAACAGTTATTCCACTCAATTTCGTCGTACATGGCTTATAGCTGACACGGCACTACGCACCTCATTGGCTATCAACTCATGTATGAATTGATTTCGTGGAATAACTTTTATTTTATATATTATATATATATATATATAAATAACAGGGAGCTGCAAAAGTAGGTATACAGTAAGAATTATACACGAACAACAGCAGCAGGATGAATTCTACTTTCAGCAGGATGGGGTGCCACCGCACTTCCAACTCAATGTTGCCCCTTTTCCACCAAAGCAGTTCCAGGGCTGGTTCGGGGCCAGTGCTTAGTTTGGAACCGGGTTTTCTGTTTCCACTGACAAAGAACTGGCTCTGGGGCCAGAAAAAACAGTTCCAGGCTAGCACCAACTCTCTGCTGGGCCAGAGGAAAGAACCGCTTATGTCAGCGGGGCGGGGGGGGGGGAGTTGTTAAGACCAACAACAATAACAAGACCGTGAAAGATCGCCATTTTTAAGTGACGAGAAGCAGCAGCTGTACAAACGCGAAGTCATCCATTATTATTATTGTTGTTGTTGTTGCTGCTGCTGCTGCTTCTTCCATGTTGTTTTTGCTTCGATATTCGCGCCAAGGTTTATGCAAATGTAGCGACATAACTGACGTATACAGCGACGTAATGACGTGGCTCCGCTTAGCACCGCGAGCTATGGAAAAGCAAACTGGTTCTCAGCTGGCTCGCAAGTTGAACAAGTTGTGAACCAGCACCAGCACTGGCCCTGAACCAGCCCTGGAACTGATTTGGTGGAAAAGGGGTATGTGTGTGCACTACTTGACAAAGAATTTCCCAACAGGTGGATTGGACGTCAGGGAGCCACTGACTGGCCACCACGTTCGCTGGATCTCGCCCCTATGGACTTAATTTCTGGGGATGTGTAAAAGATAGGGTTTTCACATGGAAGCCACGTTCTGTTGATGCCATGATTCAGTTCATATGGGAGGCTTGCCAGGAAATTGATGCTGATAAAGACCTTTGTGCCAGAGTGTGCATGGGTGTCCACACTCGACTAGTGGAGTGTGTGAATGCCGGGGGCAAACAGTTTGAGCATTTGAGGGATTAATATGTTTATTATTGATACAGTTAGGTCCATAAATATTTGGACAGCGACAACATTTTTCTAATTTTGGTTCTGTACATTACCACAATGAATTTTGAACAAAACAATTCAGATGCAGTTAAAGTTCAGACTTTCAGCTTTAATTCAGTGGGTTGAACAAAATGATTGCATAAAAATGTGAGGAACTAAAGCATTTTTTAAAACACAATCCCTTCATTTCAGGGGCTCAAAAGTAATTGGACAAATTAAATAATTGTAAATAAAATGTTCATTTCTAAGTTGGTTGAAAACCCTTTGTTGGCAATGACTGCCTGAAGTCTTGAACTCATGGACATCACCAGACGCTGTGTTTCCTCCTTTTTAATGCTCTGCCAGGCCTTTACTGCAGCGGTTTTCAGTTGCTATTTGTTTGTGGGCCTTTCTGTCTGAAGTTTAGTCTTTAACAAGTGAAATGCATGCTCAATTGGGTTGAGATCAGGTGACTGACTTGGCCATTCAAGAATATTCCACTTCTTTGCTTTAATAAACTCCTGGGTTGCTTTGGCTTTATGTTTTGGGTCATTGTCCATCTGTATTATGAAACGCCGACCAATCAGTTTGGCTGCATTTGGCTGGATTTGAGCACACAGTATGTCTCTGAATACCTCAGAATTCATCTGGCTGCTTCTGTCCTGTGTCACATCATCAATAAACACCAGTGACCCAGTGTCACTGGCAGCCATGCATGCCCAAGCCATCACACTGCCTCTGCCGTGTTTTACAGATGATGTGGTATGCTTTGGATCATGAGCTGTACCACACCTTTGCCATACTTTTTTCTTTCCATCATTCTGGTCGAGGTTGATCTTGGTTTCATCTGTCCAAAGAATGTTCTTCCAGAACTGTGCTGGCTTTTTTAGATGTTTTTTAGCAAAGTCCAATCTAGCCTTTTTATTCTTGAGGCTTATGAGTGGCTTGCACCGTGCAGTGAACCCTCTGTATTTACTTTCATGCAGTCTTCTCTTTATGGTAGATTTGGATATTGATAGGCCTACTTCCTGGAGAGTGTTGTTCACTTGGTTGGCTGTTGTGAAGGGGTTTCTCTTCACCATGGAAATTATTCTGCGATCATCCACCACTGTTGTCTTCTGTGGGTGTCCAGGTCTTTTTGCATTGATGAGTTCACCAGTGCTTTCTTTCTTTCTCAGGATGTACCAAACTGTAGATTTTGCCACTCCTAATATTGTAGCAATTTCTCGGATGGGTTTTTTCTGTTTTCGCAGCTTAAGGATGGCTTGTTTCACCTGCATGGAGAGCTCCTTTGACCGCATGTTTTCTTCACAGCAAAATCTTCCAAATGCAAGCACCACACCTCAAATCAACTCCAGGCCTTTTATCTGCTTAATTGAGAATGACATAACGAAGGAATTGCCCACACCTGCCCATGAAATAGCCTTTGAGTCAACTGTCCAATTACTTTTGGTCCCTTTAAAAACAGGGTGGCACATGTTAAGGAGCTGAAACTCCTAAACCCTTCATCCAATTTTAATGTGGCTACCCTCAAATGAAAGCTGAAAGTCTGGACTTTATGTCCATGTCCATTATATAACTATAACTTGAATATGTTTCAGTAAACAGGTAAAAAAACAAAATTTATGTCAGTGTCCAAATATATATGGACCTAACTGTATGTTATTATTGATATGTTTGTATAATCAATAAAATAACATTTTGTGCAAATGCTTTGTTTTTCATTATTGTATAGCTACTTTTGCAGCCCCCTGTACACACACACACACACACACACACACACACACACACACAAAAGCCATTTGTAGCAGTCAGTGGTCTTCCTGGAACCAGTGTGTTCACTGGGGCAGAGTCTGAGAATGAAAGATCGCATGTTATTCTTTCTTTTCCTTATATACTAAATTTCCCTGCTCTGTGATGCTGTACTTCTATTCCAAAAATCACCGTAAACACTTTCATTTATAAATGAAAAAAACGGAGACGATTCCTGTTGTGAAATTGGACACGAAATCTGCCTTGAAACCCTTCATCCACTCCAAAGTCACCAATGTTCCAAGGATTCTGAAAGGAAATATGCTGGTGCTTTTCAGTGGAGCAAACAGAAAACAGAATTGTTGCCACATTGCTGCTCTCTTTCTCAATGCACTGTTTGTAGTGGCTCTATTCTACACAACCAAGCTTCAGTTTGAGGAAATGCTGTTCTAAAGTCGCTTATAAATGAATGTTACCTGAAATGACAAATTTTCCAATACAATGCAGAACTGTTATAAACATGCTGGAGTATCCAGTCTAAATATTACACGTTTCTTTCTCTTTGGCCTACAGCATGAACATTTGAGGTTTGCTGGGAGAGACTGAGTACTGACAGCACAAATTTTAATCAAATACATCAGTCTTACTTAAAAAGTGAATATCAAGAGGTTTCAGTGGCAGAAAGATAAATAAAGTTGAGGATTGGGCTCTTTCTCCTTCTGTGGATTGTGTGAGCAGTTGTGTGAAATCAGATGTCCCACATCTGATTTCACATGAGAAAAAGAAGGAAACAGACAGCAGGAAAAGATATCGAAAGGAAAAGAGAAAAATAAGAGGAAGAAAGGGAAAGCACACCATTTTGTTTGTACCTGACCCTCACGCCATTATTATTTGAAATCTGCTAGTTGGGATTCAACAATCCATTGTGGGCTATATGTACAAAAGAGCAAAATGGTGGGAAGCACATTCATCTCTCTCCAGGGAGCTTTTTTTTTTTAATGGAATAATGGGAACAGCTTTATAGGGATTTGACCTGCTCTTGTTCACTCAGTCTGTCTGAAAGATCACATTCATTTCAGACACACTCACCTAAAACTCTTTCCTAGTAGACTGACAGCTTTTACAGATCCTCTGTGTATACACACTACAATGAGTGGAAGAGGTTCATGAAAAGGTCTAAATGAAAGCAAAGGTTCAAAGTTTAAACACAGAGAAGTTCACTCTTGATAGCTGAGCTCGGCACGGTGGTGTAGTGGTTAGCGCTGTCGTCTCACAGCAAGAAGGTTCTGGGTTCGAGCCCTGTGGCCGACGAGGGCCTTTCTGTGTGGAGTTTGCATGTTCTCCCCGTGTCTGCGTGAGTTTCCTCCAGGTGCTCTGGTTTCCCCCACAGTCCAAAGACATGCAGGTTAGGTTAACATGCGGCAGCCATGGCCTGAATTTGGGCTGAAGTGGCCTTGAGCAAGGGCACCTAACCCACAACTGTTTCCTGGGCACTGTAGCATAGCTGCCCACTGCTCTGGGTATGTGTGTGTG
The DNA here is from genome assembly GCF_027579695.1 of Neoarius graeffei. NCBI lineage: Eukaryota > Metazoa > Chordata > Actinopteri > Siluriformes > Ariidae > Neoarius > Neoarius graeffei. The sequence continues at coordinate 65,742,631 of NC_083576.1, forward strand.
CTCATTGCTCATGTGTGTGATCACTGCTTCAGATGGGTTAAATGCAGAGGTTAAATTTCACTGTGTGTCTAAGTCTGTCCTTGAGTGTGCATGTGACAAATAAAGGCTTCTTGGCTTCCTTGGCTTGGCTCGTGGTTAATGGCAAAGAATTATACATCAGGGGTTTTTCTAGAAAAATTTAGTATGAGGGTGCTCACCATGGCAGGGGTTCCCCCCTTCCGCCGTGCGAAGCCTTTGAAAAACTGAGGCTACAATGGGACATTCTGAGGCTATCTGAGAGGGAAATTGTAACAAATTGTTCATTTGTCAACATTGAAAAAGAAAATAAAACTTTGTCACAAACAACACTTAATTCAAATTCTAATACCTCATAATTCAAATTACACATAATACTAATTCCTCATGATTCAAATTGAAATTTATAATTCAAATTCAAATGAGTCAAACTTAAAGTATTAAACATTCACCAGAGAAATCTGTTGTTTTCTTATACTAGAATAGAGTTAGTTCTTCAAAATGAAAAAAAAAATTCCAGAGCAAAATTATTTTCTTTAAAGGTGTCATTGCATTGTTTTTTCATTAATTGTGCGGTGGTCTCTACTATGAATGAATGCCCTGTGAGCCGGTTTTGGTGAAAAAAATGCTGTGGTGCTCCTGTTTCAGGCTGTTCTAGTTTGGTGGAGGAGTGGGTGGCGGGAGAACGACAGGATTTCAGCTCTTACTCATTAATATTCATGACATGTAAACATATTGCTTTTGATTGGCTAACAACACTGTGACGCTCCCTCCAATGGGTTATGGGCGAGGCCATGACTACTAATTTTCGAAGTGATGTAAGTTCGTAGGGCTTTTTCTGATTCGCTCGTTTTTCCGTCTATTTTCTTTCATAGGCTAATACAGGGAATGGGGGTAAAGGAACATTTTCACGTGCAGCATGCATATGCAACTTGGAGTGACCTATGGTATTTCAAAAAGAGCAAGTATTAAACGGTTTGTCGTGGAATGACACCTTTAAAAGGAAACTAAAAAAGTAAACATTGTAAAGTTGGAATCCAACCCAAATCACATAAAGTTTGAAACCATGCAAAAAATGCAAGCGCGCTAAAACCCCCCCCAAAAAACCCATACTTGAACTTTTCCTGGAACTCGGCCTTTTTCTCATTTTGCTTTTCCACTGAACACTCGGTGCCTTCATCAGAGCAAGACATCTGGTCTTCATTTGTCATGGATTCCACGACGCCGCTGTCACAGCGCTCGGTTGGCGCGTCCTTCAATGAGGGCATGGACCGATCCCTCGATTGTCGCGATCTCGCCATCGGAAACATCTTTATCCGCTTTGTGACAGAAAATAGAAGTCATTTTCTTCTGCCCCGGACAGTCTTTGGCTTTCTTCCGTTTCGTGCAGCGGGATGACATATTAAAATGCCCAAGTGTCAACAAAAACAACTCGCAAACTTCTTCTGTCAAAAGCTCCTACGCTGGTGGGTGAAAGGTCATTCAGTCTCGAGAACTCTCACTCGACAAGTCAGCTGACCTTGTATGTAACCTATGTCAAGTCTCGCGAGAGCAGCTGCGACAAGTAAACAACTAAACAACATGGCGCGTCGGTCTGGAAAACGCCAAGTCGGATCGTTTTTGCACCGTCTGACGGTGTATCTACTATGATTGGAATATTTTTGGAGTAATTATAATGTATTTGATGATCAGACACATTGTCACGTGGTGTTGCTGGGATATTTTCACGGAGAAAAGATCGTTTTGAGAAAGATTGCATGTTGTGCAGTAGCATATAAGTGCATGGCCTAAGTGTGACTTGGGGTTCAATCGGCATTTTGGTAAAGGGGCGCACTCTGAGAGTAAAGGGCGCAGCGCCCCTGTTCCCCGGTTTAGACGAAAGCACGATACATGATGTAGAGAAATTTTCTTTTTGTCTAAAATAAACTTGGGAAGAACTCTTTGCTGCCAAGTGACTAATCTTGACCAATCTGAGTTTAGTCAAGAACAATGTAAAGGGAAAGCATACCAGTGCTCTATGGAGACAAAAAGTTGCAGGAAATAGTGACAATGTGGTGGTTTATTCTCAGGATTAATTTAAACAAACAGCAAATAATGCAAGACAAACAAATTAAATAAAAAAGAAACAGCATATGTCACCTCTAACAAGGCTTAGGAGGGAAAAAAAAAATCAGCAAAGGCATTCTTAATCCCTTAAACACCCTGGACCTGTTTCACTGTATCTCATTCATTCATTCATTCATTCAATAGCCAAGTGGTTACTGAATAATATGCTTTAAGATAAATTAATGAAGAATAAGTGAAGCGTCTACAGGTTTAAAACCCCAGTTTCTTATTTGGTTATTCTTTTGAGACAATATTATTCAGTAACCTGCAGTCCTCAGAATAGCGCATAGATGCTCAGATGTAAAATAAGAATAAAATCTCTCCATAATCACAAATAGAAATAAATATCTTTTTATTATTAGACTGTTGTGGCAGCGGGGGCGTGGCCAAGCGCCGGTCTGTGACAGGAGGGCGGAGCCAGGGAAGGTGAGTGGCAGAATCACTACACCTGACGGTAATTAACCTGTGTTTGTGTGTCTTCCCAGTAACCGCGCCCTATTTAAGGAGGCAGAGGAGAGCTCATCCCGGGACTAGAACACAGCGTGTGTGTGTGTGTGTTTCTCTAAAGAATAAAAGTAGGCTGTTATACTGAAAAGTCTGGCAATAAAAAGCCTATTAATACCTGAAGCTTTGTCCTGCCGTCCTCTGTGCTCCACCCACACTTCAGAGAGCTCTACAACTGTTTACTAAATTTATTTAGTAATCTCAGACCCAGGGGAAACCACTATACAATAGGCTGTACTTGAGCGAGAAAACAATCAGTGCTGTCATCTCCATGAGATGCATAACATGGCTTTTTCACAAGGAAAATCAGCAGAGGAACATCTATTCCAGTCGACTCTTCTATGCAAATCTGCAACTGCAATGACTTTATATGTGTGGACATATTTCTAAAACTATTACAACCCCGATTCCAAAAAAGTTGGGACAAAGTACAAATTGTAAATAAAAACGGAATGCAATGATGTGGAAGTTTCAAAATTCCATATTTTATTCAGAATAGAAGATAGATGACATATCAAATGTTTAAACTGAGAAAATGTATCATTTAAAGAGAAAAATTAGGTGATTTTAAATTTCATGACAACAACACATCTCAAAAAAGTTGGGACAAGGCCATGTTTACCACTGTGAGACATCCCCTTTTCTCTTTACAACAGTCTGTAAACGTCTGGGGACTGAGGAGACAAGTTGCTCAAGTTTAGGGATAGGAATGTTAACCCATTCTTGTCTAATGTAGGATTCTAGTTGCTCAACTGTCTTAGGTCTTTTTTGTCGTATCTTCCGTTTTATGATGCGCCAAATGTTTTCTATGGGTGAAAGATCTGGACTGCAGGCTGGCCAGTTCAGTACCCGGACCCTTCTTCTACGCAGCCATGATGCTGTAATTGATGCAGTATGTGGTTTGGCATTGTCATGTTGGAAAATGCAAGGTCTTCCCTGAAAGAGACGTCGTCTGGATGGGAGCATATGTTGCGCTAGAACCTGGATATACCTTTCAGCATTGATGGTGTCCTTCCAGATGTGTAAGCTGCCCATGCCACACGCACTAATGCAACCCCATACCATCAGAGATGCAGGCTTCTGAACTGAGCGCTGATGATAACTTGGGTCGTCCTTCTCCTCTTTAGTCCGAATGACATGGCGTCCCTGATTTCCATAAAGAACTTCAAATTTTGATTCGTCTGACCACAGAACAGTTTTCCACTTTGCCACAGTCCATTTTAAATGAGCCTTAGCCCAGAGAAGACGTCTGCGCTTCTGGATCATGTTTAGATACGGCTTCTTCTTTGAACTATAGAGTTTTAGCTGGCAACGGCGGATGGCACAGTGAATTGTGTTCACAGATAATGTTCTCTGGAAATATTCCTGAGCCCATTTTGTGATTTCCAAAACAGAAGCATGCCTGTATGTGATGCAGTGCCATCTAAGGGCCCGAAGATCACGGGCACCCGGTATGGTTTTCCGGCTTTGACCCTTATGCACAGAGATTCTTCCAGATTCTCTGAATCTTTTGATGATATTATGCACTGTAGATGATGATATCTTCAAACTCTTTGCAATTTTACACTGTCGAACTCCTTTCTGATATTGCTCCACTATTTGTCGGCGCAGAATTAGGGGGATTGGTGATCCTCTTCCCATCTTTACTTCTGAGAGCCGCTGCCACTCCAAGATGCTCTTTTTATACCCAGTCATGTTAATGACCTATTGCCAATTGACCTAATGAGTTGCAATTTGGTCCTCCAGCTGTTCCTTTTTTGTACCTTTAACTTTTCCAGCCTCTTATTGCCCCTGTCCCAACTTTTTTGAGATGTGTTGCTGTCATAAAATTTCAAATGAGCCAATATTTGGCATGAAATTTCAAAATGTCTCACTTTTGACATTTGATATGTTGTTTATGTTCTGTTGTGAATACAATATCAGTTTTTGAGATTTGTAAATTATTGCATTCCATTTTTATTTACAATTTGTACTTTGTCCCAACTTTTTTGGAATCAGGGCTGTAGAACTATATGCTTACATGCGTATCCCAGAGAATTACTGGTACCGGCAAAGTGGATTGTCATATGGAGTCGTTGTATTTCTACATTGGCTATGTTTTGTCACTATTGAACTGTACTGCCATCTACTGGGTTTTAAGGTGTATGGCACTGTTGAGCACTTTCTTCCGCCAAGACCAAATGCTGTATCTTAAAGCGTTAGTGAAAGTGAAAATAATTACATGGATCCGCCCTGTGACTCGATTCCGCTCCAAAATATAAAAGGTTCTTCCTTGCGTCATGCTACACCCTTCCACCAAGTAACATGGAAATCAGGTTGGTAGGTTTTGCGCAATCCTGCTTACAGTCAGGCAGACAAACAAACCACACTGAAAATATAACCTCTTTGGTGGAGGTAACAAGGTGGAATACAGACAAAGTGTGTTGTGTGGTCTGTAAACTTAATTTATAAGTTTTTTTTTAATCTGTCTGGGAGGATTGACTTGTGATTCAGTGTGTGATACTCGCTTTGTTATATCAGTGAAAGAGAAGACATGCAATCTAAACTGGAGAACTAAGTCCAAGTCTGAGGGATTTGGGATTAAGCACGATAAGGCAGCCTGAGATAACTTACTCCATAATATGATACCATCTGCAATTTCAAGCTTATTAGTGAGAACAGGTGATCTATTATCAAACTCATCAAGACTGATATACTGCAGCTGTCATCAGGGCTTCATACTCATTTTTGTAGAGTTTTTATCAGGAATATGGTGTTGGTATATAATAAAAGGAACATCCTGTGCTATTTACACATGCATAGACTATATTTATTAGGGGTGTAACAGTATGGCATATCATCTCATTATCTCTAGCCGCTTTATCCTGTTCTACAGGGTCGCAAGCAAGCTGGAGCCTATCCCAGCTGACCACAGGCGAAAGGCGGGGTACACCCTGGACAAGTCACCAGGTCATCACAGGGCTGACACATAGACACAGACAACCATTCACACTCACACCTACGGTCAATTTAGAGTCACCAGTTAACCTAACCTGCATGTCTTTGGGGGAAACCAGAGCACCCCCACACGGACACGGGGAGAACATGCAAACTCCACACAGAAAGGCCCTCGCCAGCCACGGGGCTCGAACCCGGATCTTCTTGCTGTGAGGCGACAGCGCTAACCACTACACCACCGTGTCGCCCCATGGCATATCATATATCATTCAATAAGAGGCTCTTGAATCGATATGTGCAATACCTTCAACAGACTGCATTAAAAAGTACAACAAAAAACACAATTCAGTTTACATGAGGTACAAATTAAGGTGCAGCGTTTAAACTTAATCAAACCCACATTCCCATTTGTGGGAAAGGTAGCTTCCTCTTTATCTTGAATCAGGAGACGCTAACAGGTTTAAAAAACAAACAAACCATTTTTCTCCTAAGCATGCTGTTAGATAAGCACCTAGCGTATTGGCTTGGGAAAACGGCAATGTCTACGGTCAGGAACAAGCAGGAACTGGAAATTTCCCACAAATTTTTAAGGTCTCACGTATGAGAGCACTTTGGTTTCACCATAAATTACAAAACTGTCAGCGGGAGTGCGGTGGATTGAAACACTATGGTGTACTGTACCAAATGTGCCAAATATAACTACCATACAATGGTGCTAATACCAAACATGTTGGACATTATCCTTCTGTGTCGGTCTCTAATATTAGAAGAAAGTAAGAAGCAACATACACATACACATGCAGCATTTTCTTACTGATTTAATGCAGCAGAAATCATTGCAGCGATTGCAAAGTTCATATTGGCAGACTTTTGATTTCACTGTAGAGAAGAGAGAATTAAAAAAAAACAAAACCCATGCCTGCATGACTGACACCACAACTAATAGCAGAATGGGAAATAAAAAGCCCTGTGCTTCAGACCCTTGAGAGTCACACCAGCAAAAGCCTGACCACAACTAATGTTTAATTAACCGTGTTGAAATACTGTGCTATTATTAAATTTTAATTACTGAACATTTATAAAGCTGTGTGTGCTTATGCAATAGAGAGCTTAGCGTATGCAGTGATGCCGCAGAACAGACAGAGATGTAATCACTTTCAACAGTAAGACACTTTCCTAAGCAACCAGTCATACACTCACATAAAACAGTTCGTACTCTGGACTCTGTCAGCACTGCCCCATGGACCTGCTTGTGTGTATTTTTTTAGATTCTGATTTGATCCTGGAATTATTTTGGAATGAGCACATTTAACAACTCGGACTACTATAGTCTCAGAGCTGTTGATTGCTATAGTTCATCCTTTTCGGTGGAGGCGTTTCTACACTGTCTCTGAGGAATCAACATCGAACGTCATATTTCCCAGTCTGTCGACTTCATACCAAAATGCTTTGTCCTGTACCTAATATAAGCTCTTTCCATCTGAAAAGTTGGCAGAGATATACCAGACATGAGCCTAACACTCTGTTCTCTGTCTCTCTGACAGACGGCATAGTACTGCAGATAAACCATTTCTACCATAAAGTGACGTCTTGCTGATCTTTACCGCAAAGCCTCCGCAATGATAAATCCCAACATTGGATGTTAACTCCATGCACACGTGCAAAGATAAAAGATTTAAGGTGTGAATTACAGCACAAATGAAGTGTTCCTTATCTAAAATTAAGAGTAGAGTTGGAGTGGAAGAAGGAAATGTCAGGAGAGAGCGAAACAGAAGTGAAAAACAACACAGAGGCCCACAGAGAAAAGAAGAGTGCTAGTGTTTACCTATGGGGTATACTCTTCATTGAGAGACTGAGAGCAGGACAAGAGGTCTGTGTAACTCATGTTTGATTCATTGCTTCAGTGCATAAACCAGGCCTAATATTGTAGGCCATACTTTATACATGGACAGCAGCGAAGAGCACTAATTATCTCCCTCCCAAACGAAGGGGATAGAGAAACGGGTTCCGTCCGTCTGTCCATCCGTCTGGTCACGTTTTTGTTTCTGGGCCATACTTTAAAACTACTGAAGATATCTTCACGAAATATTGTATACATATCAAGCAACGTGTGGACTGGTGCCTTTTGCTATTTGGGATTTCTGAAAAAAATATTTTTCAAATTTTTACATAAAAAATAGATTTTGACTTAGTTTCTAAGAGCAATGTTTGTTTCCGGAGCATATATGCAAAACTATTCATGATACGGATTTGAAACTTGGTATACATGTTAACAAGGTGATGTAGATGTGCCTTTTCATACTAAGAAATTTGAGAAATTTTAATGTTTCATGTTTCCATGGAAACAATTTCAGACTTAGTCTCTCGGGTTAGTCTTAGGGGTAGGTTTTGTTTCTGGAGCAGAACTTGAAAACTATGAGTGGTATGGTCTTGAACGTTGGTATATGTGTTGATTAAGTAATGTATACATGCCTTTTGATACTAAGAAATGTGAGAAATTGTTATTTTTAGCTCACCTGGACCAAAGGTCCGGTGGGTTTATGCCATGGGCTGCTGAGGTCAGTGTAAAGAGGTAGGGTTGGTTTCCTGCAGCAGAACTTGAAAAATGTGACAAATAATATCTTGAAACCTGGTATATAGTTGGCATATAGGGCGGGGGGATATAGATGACTCGGTCTTCTTGCTCCTTTTCTTATTATGCCGAAAATAGCCCAACACATAGCAGAAAGCTGATGAATACTTTCAGATAAACAGATGTGTTTACCATGACAACAAACTCCAGCAGGTAGAGAGGACACTGCTACATGATTAAGGCTGCCAGCAGCTCTCATTTTTGCTTTATAGCATCAGAGCAACCAAAACCTTTCACAGAAATGAGTACTGCATGAGGCAGAATATGAAATTTAATGTCACTTCTGGAAATTAATCTCAGCTCCAGATAGGAGACCGTCTGCTTATTGATCTGTGTCTGCAGATATTTTCACCATGTAGAGTCCTTCCCCAGTTTGTTGAGTTTTCCTGCTGCCTGGGCATGAAAAACAGTTCAGGTAAAAAAAAAAAAAGAATAAATAAAAAATAAATATTATAAATGCACCACTCTATTCACTGGCTACTTTAATAGGAACACCTGCGTACCTGTCCATTCATGCAAATATCCAATCAACCAATCATGTGGCAGCAGCATAATGCATAAAATCATGTAGCCAGAGGTTAAAAGCGTCTGTTAATCTTCACATCAAACATGAATTAAGGAAACATGTGGTCTCAGTGACCATGGCATGGCTGTTAATACGAGATGAGCTTGCTGAAATTTGATAGATGAAGACTGGAAAAACATTGCTTGGGCTTTATCAGTGAACTTGTGTCCACTGTGGCCTCAGATTCCTGTTCTTGGATAACAGGTGTGGAACCTGATGTGGCTGTTGTAGTGGATCTGCCCCAAGATTCAACATGTTATGCGTTCTGAGATGGTTGTCACATTATCGCCCCAATCTCATGTTTAACTTGAACATTAACTGAAGCTTTTGGCCTGTATCTGCATGACTGTATGCACTGCACTGCTGACACATTTGTCACTTGCACACTTCAAGCACAGTGAAATTCATCCTCTGCATTTAACCCATCTGAAGCAATGAACACACACACACTCAGAGCAGTGAGCAGCCACACTAGAGCGCCCGGGGAGCAGTCAGGGGTCAGGTACCTTGCTCAAGGGCACCTCAGCCCAAGGCCGCCCCACGTCAACCTAACTGCATGTCTTTGGATTGTGGGGGAAACCGGAGCACCCGGAGGAAACCCACATAGACACGGGGAGAACATGCAAACTCCACACAGAAAGGCCCCCGCTGGCCATTGGGCTCGAACCCAGGACCTTCTTGCTGTGAGGTGACAGTGCTAACCACTACACCACCATGCCGCCCATGAGGATTAGATGAATGAACTTATAAAGTGGGGAGTGAGTGTAATATATTTAACAATATTAATGCAACAAACTTCCAATGTATATAAAATCAATCAGCTAGCTATTGTTTTAATACTTACAAAAGCTGGCTGCATGTTATTTTGCCAAATTCTTTTGACAGTGGGTAGTAGAGAAACAAACTTCTGACTGAATAAAATAAATATATTTTTATTTGAGTAACTCCATGCATTTCAGAGTGTGAGAGTTGCCATAAAAAGGCAGACACACACTTAACCATCAGGGTGCCACTGTTTCTTTACTTCGACCTGCTGCTTTTCTTGGACCACTGGGATACAGGCTCATTTTCATGCTGCACTGATGTGTGTGTGTGTGTGTGTGTGTGTTTACAGGGAACAAGTGGGAACAGTCAGATTCCAATATCTGCCACAGACTTTCCTTTTACTCAAAACACACTGTTTGGGTTTACTTTTAAAGTCTGCTGTCATCTCCTGTAAAACCAAGGCATTTATTTTCTACACAAATTTTTAAATACAACTGAAATATTGCAACTGAATACAGTACAGCACAGATATCGTAAACACTGATATTGTAAAGTTATGGATAATGTAAAGTGATTTTCATTTCCCGGCATAAAGTCCATTAAATATGATATAAAACTTTTGGCTTATCATAAACTTGCTTATCATAAATTTTAGGTATAATGTAAAGTCATTTTGATGTCCCCAGGGGCCATAAATTACACTTATCATAAAGTTTTCCTGTCAAGCACCCCAGAAGCCTGCAAAGTTATCTTAACTCAGAGCCCCCACTGTGTCTCCTCAGCCCATTACTTCATTAGCCTGGAGTGATTGTTAAGTAATTACTGATTGCACTTGACCATTGTTTGTGTTAAGCTTTTTAATGAGTGTCCTCCTTGGACGACCCCTTCCCAAGATGCAGGAATATTTGAAGGATTTGTTAGCTATTGAAAATGATCTTGATGTCAATCATCATGTGATCAGTGTCAAACAAACCACAATCAAAGATTTCTTCTGATGTATTGGTGTTACTATTAAATATAATGCATGTATGTGTTATGTGTTTGCAAATAAAGATTGAATTTGAAAGTGTATTTCTTTGCTCTCTATTAAAATGTGACTTTAGGCTTATCATAAAGTTCTGATATCATAAAGTTTTTTCCAATATCCCAAGGACTTTACGATATCAGTGTTGTACTGTATATTGAAAATTCCCATCTGGTTGAAAGGATTTGATATTTTCTATTACTTTTATATGATGATTATATAATGACAGGTTATGTCTATCCTTATGTCAAGTTTCAGATTTATTTCACAACCTATTAATGGCATTTCCTGGACTAATAAATGCCTGTGATGATACCGTGCCATATGGGTGGCACGGTGGTGTAAGTGGTTAGCATGGTCGCCTCACAGCAAGAAGGTTCTGGGTTCGAGCCCAGCGGCTGGTGGGGGCCTTTGTGTGTGGAGTTTGCATGCTCTCCCCGTGTCTGCGTGGGTTTCCCCCACAGTTCAAAGACATGCGGTTAGGTTAATATGGGATGGCCTTGGGCTGAGGTGCCCTTGAGTGAGACACCTAACTCCCAACTGCTCCCCGAGCGCTATTAGCATGGCTGCCCACTGCTCTGGGTACAGTATGTGTGTGTGCTCATTGCTCATGTATGTGTTCACTGCTTCAGATGGGTTAAATGCAGAGGGGAATTTCACAAGCGTGTGATGAATAAAGTTGTTCTTCTTCTGATGCAATGTGATAAAATTTACTCGCATATCGCATGCAATTATATGCGATAACTGCATATTTATATACTCTAGGGCAGTATATAAATATGCAATTTATAAAAGCTGGAGGTTAGCTAAAAGAGGTCAGTTTACTATAAGAAATAAAGCCATCAGAAAATTATAATAAGAAGAAAGAGTCATCTATATCCCCCACCCTATATACCTACTATATACCAGGTTTCAAGATATTATTTGTCACATTTTTCAAGTTCTGCTGCAGGAAACCAACCCTACCTCTTTACACTGACCTCAGCAGCCCATGGCATAAACCCACCGGACCTTTGGTCCAGGTGAGCTAAAAATTAAAATTTCTCACATTTCTTAGTATCAAAAGGCACATATACATTACTTAATCAACACATATACCAACGTTCAAGACCATACCACTCATAGTTTTCAAGTTCTGCTCCAGAAACAAAACCTACCCCTAAGACTAACCTGAGAGACTAAGTCTGAAATTGTTTCCACGGAAACATGAAACATTAAAATTTCTCAAATTTCTTAGTATGAAAAGGCACATCTACATCACCTTGTTAACAAGTATACCAAGTTTCAAATCCGTATCAATGAATAGTTTTCGATATATGCTCCGGAAACAAACATTGAAGGGGGTAACAGGAGGACAGAGGATGGGAAGGAGCAGTAGCCTAGCCTAACAATAAGCAATACCAGACAATGTGCAATATAATGTGCAATATAAAGTGCAATATCTCTCCTGCTGCCCCCCCTTTTCCCCTCCTCTCTCTCCCCCCTTCCTCTCTTCCCCATATCTTATTCTTTTTATATTTGTATATGTAAATACTTAATTTATTTTAATTTATCTAGAAGTTTTTCTCTGTTTATCTGTAATGATGCTGCTGGAATCTTAATTTCCCTGAGGGAACCCTCCCAAAGGGATCAATAAAGTTTTATCTAATCTAATCTAATCTAATCTAATCTAATCTAATCTAATCTAATCTAATCTAATCTAATCGCTCTTAGAAACTAAGACAAAATCTATTTTTTATGTAAAAATTTGAAAAATATATATTTTTTCAGAAATCCCAAATAGCAAAAGGCTATTTGGGATTTCTGAAAAAAAATTGCTTGATATGCATACAAAGTTTCATGAAATATCTTCAGTAGTTTTAAAGATATGGCCCAGAAACGAAAACGTGACCGGACAGATGGACGGGAGGACGGAACCTGTTTCTATATCCCCCGCCAAACTTCGTTTGGGTGGGGGATAAATATCAGCATAAAATGCGTTGATCAACACGTGGCTATGCTTGTATGAGTTTGTATCTTGAATACTGTTGGAGGAAGTATGTGTAGAAACAGTACATTTTAAGAATAATGGGAAGATGAGTCAATTGGCTTCTTTTGTTTGCTTTATATGTTGAATAATTTTTCTTGCACAGTACTGGCTGCGGCATTCCTGTGTGGCATGAATAAGAGCAGTGTGGAAAGAGCACATACCGCCGAGCAACCATACGACCACACATTACAACACGACGAGACCACATGCTTCTCTCAGTGTAAACACTTTCAAGTTTGAAACTGGATAAAACACATCTGTGCACTAAAGCTTACTTACAAGCACTGCAAGGCTCTAGAAATTAAAATACCATGCCCTTGGGAAGCCCATATATTTTAACAGCAAATTAGGTCTTGTAAAAATGAAAAATCATATAAGGATAAATTTAATTAATTGATTCACTGATTAATTCATTCATATATTCCATTTCAGTAACTGCTTTATCCTAGTAAGGGTCATGGCGGATCTGGAGCCTATCCCAGGAACACTGGGGAAAGGAAAGAACTTTTTCCTAGGGAAAAGTCCTAGAATCACCTAGTCAGTATTGGATAGCACTTTACTAAATAAACCATAAACCTGAGACAATAATGTCATAAAAACAAACACATAATGGCAGACATAATATGCTTTTAAAAGTTTATGTTCGCTGACAGTAACAGTGCCATTTTACCACTACTGATGACATGGCAGCCCACACCACACAGCAGCTTTTGCTAATCAATTGGACAAAGATTTCTATTGTCTACAACAGGGCTTTTCAAAGTGTGGGGCGCGCCTCCCCTAGGGGGCGCCAGAGTTCTTCAGGGGGGGCGCAACGTGAGGAAAAATAAACCAGAATAAGTTACTATTGTGGACATTTAGCGAACTTCAGCTAGCCTTTGCCAGAGACAAAATGGACCGATTTTTAGTACCTAAAGCTACAGTGAGTGAGGAGACAGAGTCTGGGCCAAGCAAAAAACCAGACCCTCCAGGATTTCGCGATGTTGTGATTTACAAATTCAACCAATCCCTGCGAATTCAGGGCGGTGTTGCAATTATATCCAATCACCGCAACTTTCCTGTAAATTTGACCAATCGTTGGCATCGTCTTGAGGTGACGTCGACAAACTAACTTCTGCCTTACTTCCGTGTATACATTCAAGAGAAGCAGCATGCGCGCAGTGTTGCCAGATTGGGCAGTTTCAAGTGCATTTTGGCAGGTTTTGAACATATTTTGGACTGGAAAACGTCAGCAGTATCTGGCAACACTGTGTGCGAGTCAGTGTTTATGTAGGCTTAAATTCTGTTACTGAAAGTGTTTTGTGTTTACAGTGGACTGTGTGCACTTTACATTATTTTTTTACTTAATACAAGAAATTAATGGATGCCAACATTTTTGCCAAAATGGTATTTTATTTTCCATTGTTTAGGCAGCTTCAGCATCATACTGTGAGATTCTGTTCAAATTGTTTTTTCTTCTATGAAGCCTGAGACATTTATTTTATTATTGTTTAATTTAGTCTTCAGGAGAGACTGCCTGCACACAGTACTAGTATTAATATATTTTTTTTACATGAAAGCTGAGGCATTTATATTATATTTTAAGGTAACTTCATGTTGTGCTGTGAGGTTCTCTGCACTGAAACTTTTGAACCAACAGGTGCATTTGGATAAGTAAAGCTTATTTTTCTGCATTTTTGTAGTCCTGGTAATCTTTTATATTGGTAAAGTTGTTTATTGGACCATTTCTCAGTGTCTTTGTTTTTTAATCAACAGTTTTTCAGTAATAACTTTAATATTTAACACATCACTCAATTTTAATCACAAAAAGAGAAAATCGCAACAATTTCTCGCAACTTTCACTTCCTCCCGCAATGTAATCGCAACAAAAACCTAAAAAACCCCACAACTTTCATCGCAATTTTTTGGAAACCCCCCCGCAACATCAGACATTTTAGCCCGCAACAATCACAAAAAAGGCCTGCGAAATCCTGGAGGGACTGAAAAAAGAAGTTAGTATGACCACGATTATTTAAAGTTTGGATTTTCATGGACTGGATCTGAAGATGCTCCACTGCCACAGTGTGTTGTCTGCCAAGAGGTGCTAGCTAACGATGCTATGAGATGTTTAAAATGTGTAAAAAAAAAAAAAAAAGTGTACAACAACCATTTTTTAAAAATACGAATGGAATATTAAGTATAGCAACAACAAAAATTGTAAGGGGGGCCCCGCTGTTGTTTATTTGCTCTCTGAGGGGGGGCTCACTCTCCCACACTTTGAAAACCCCTGGTCTACAAGATCTCATAGCACGACATCATGCTGCATCACAAGTGATTGGTAACATCTGGCATTGGATATCATGAAGTGATTTAACAGTTGTTACAGATACTTGTCATAAAGCATATGCTAACCAGAGTACATACATTTAGCATGTGATGTACTGTACATATTATGGACACCCCCAGGACAGCATATGATATCTTTATGACATGGATATGTGAGTCACATCACTAAGCATCGTTTTCCTAAATGCATTGCAACGTTATTTTCATCTTAACTGCTGTTAAACCATTTAACAATGATCTTAGAGCAGCAACGCTTTTGAAAAACAGTCCTGAACCCTGTATTGGAAAAAAAAGTTAACAAATCCCTGATATTATTGGGGCCAGATTGTTGCAAGTGCTTGATTTATCTTACGCTGTGATTAAACCATAAAGCCATGTACAGTAGGTAATAATAGCCCCAATTCCCCAGTGTCATTTTGCTGGGAGATAAAGAAGAAATAACACATAATGTATACACCTGTCAATAAAGTTTAAGGCCATGCTTCTCAACTCGGCCTATACAATTTCACTGCAGTCTGCTGAACTTGATGTCTTTTTGAAATGTTGACTTTTTCTTAACCTCTTTGGGCCTCTCTAGGCCACTTGCTGCAACCGATGCCAACATTCCTTCTACTGATCCATTTTTCGTAACAACTCATTTATTTGCAATGAGGAGCAAAAGTAAATTTTAGCAAGGAGCAAAGAAAATCCTGTGCCATAAAAAAACCCTCCCCTTGTTCCATACTTACTTGGCATGCTGAGCAGTGTATGTACAACCAAGAAGCAAACAAATCAATTTACATACATTTAAATATTAAGTAGAGATGAGCGTCATGCATCAGGATCATGGGGGTGGTAGTTCAGTACATATGGCAGTACCATTCAAAGAGCTATGACAATCATGATGCTTATAGCTCTGTAAATGGCGCTGCTATCTGCACCACACAGATCAAGTCCTTCAGGGATCTTTGCTGGATTCTTCTGCCTTGTGGGCATGCAAAAAGATGTGAGCAGTCAAAGGGAAAAAGACATATTATAAATGCAACGCCAGACACTTTTTAAACAGAATGGAAATAACATGTTCATGCCTCAGATGTTAAACAGAAACATAAAGAGAACCAACTATATTTATGAACATACTATACATAATCCAAATGTAATCCAAGACTTGATTTATTTCTGTATACATCACTGTATACAGTGTCCTGCAAAAGTATTCATCCTCCTTGGTGTTTGTCCTGTTTTGTTGCATTACAAGTGGATTTTTTGAGGGGGTTAGCACCATTTGATTTATACAACATGCCTACCACTTTAAAGGTGCAAATTGTTTTTTTTTTATTGTGACACAAACAATAATCAAGATGAAAAAACAGACATCTGGAGTGTGCATAGGTATTCACCCCCCAAAGTCAATACTTTGTAGAGGCACCTTTTGCTGCAATTACAGCTGCAAGTCTCTTGGGATATAGCTCTGTTAGCTTAGCACATCTAGCCAATGGGATTTTTGCCCATTCTTCAAGGCAAAACTGCTCCAACTCCTTCAAGTTAGATGGGTTGTGTTGGTGTACAGCAATCTTCAAGTTATGCCACAGATTCTCAATTGGATTGAGGTCTGGGCTTTGATTAGGCCATTCCAAGACATTTAAATGTTTCCCTTTAAACCACTCCCATGTCGCTTTTGCAGTATGTTTAGGGTCATTGTCCTACTGGAATGCGAGCCTTCGTCCCAGTCTCAAACCTCTGGCCGACTCAAACAGGTTTTCCTTCAGAATTGCCCTGTATTTAGTGCCATCCATCTTTCCTTCAGTCCTGACCAGCTTTCCTGTCCTTGCAGATGAAAAATGCAGATGGCCCTGCTGCCGCCACCATGCTTCACTGTAGGAATGGTGTTCTCAGGGTGATGGGAAGTGTTGGGTTTGCGCTACACATGGTGTTTCCCATGATGGCCAAAAAGTTCAATTTTAGTCTCATCTGACCAGAGAATCTTCTTCCATGTGTTTGGGGAGTCTGCCACATGCTGTTGGGCAAACTCCAAATGCGTTTTCTTTTTTTTTTCTTTAAGCAATGGCTTTTTTTCTGGCCACTCTTCCATAAAGCCCTGTTCTGTGGAGTGCATGGTTTAAAGTGGTCCTATGGACAGATACTCCCATCTCTGCTGTGGATCTTTGCAGCTCCTTCAGTGTTATCTTTGGTGTCTTTGTTGCATCTCTGATTAATGCCCTCCTTGCTTGGTCTGTGAGTTTTGGTGGGCGGCCTTCTCTTGTCAGGTTTGTAGTGGTGCTATATTCTTTCCATTTTGTTATAATGGATTTAATGGTGCTCTGTGGGATATTCAAAGTTTGGGATATTTTTTTATAACCCAACCCTGATCTATACTTCTCCACAACTTTGTCTCCGACCTGTTTGGAGGCTCCTTGGTTTTCATGTTGCTTGATTAGTAGTGTTGCAGAGTCAGGGTCCTCCCAGAACAGGTTGTTTTATATAAACATCATGTGACAGATCATGTGACACTTTGATTGCACACAGGTGGATCTTAATCAACTAATTATGTGACTTATGAAGTGAACTGGTTGGACCAGCTCTTATTTGGAGGTTTCATACGTAAGGGGGTGAATACCTATGCACACTCCAAATTTCTGTTTTTTTCTCTTCATCTTAATTATTGTTTGTGTCACAATAAAAAAAACAACAACTATTTGCACCTTTAAAGTGGTAGCATGTTGTGTAAATCAAATGGTGCTTACCCCCCTCCAATCCATTTTAAATTCCAGCTTGTAATGCGCCAAAACAGGACAAACACCAAGGGGGATGAATACTTTTGCAAGACACTGTATAGGCCAATAAGACAGGCTTATTTTAAGAAGCATAGTCCTTGAGATCTCACTGAATCAAAAAGTGTAATGACTGAAAAGAATAAGCTGGAATAGAAAAGTCTAATATTATTTTAAAGTCATTTTCAAGTCAGGGACTGAGCCAACCACAATCTACTGCTTTAAGACTCCCATGGAAAAAAAGGGAGCATATTTACAATTGTGTCTTTCCCTTGTAGGTGTACATTATACATACAACTTCATACAACTTGGGCTTGCTCATACTCAGTGAAATTTTCAAATCTTAAGACAAATCAACTCAGTGTAACATATATAAATTGTCCAACAGCCCAAATCCATTTATCCATCCATTATCTGTAGCCGCTTATCCTGTTCAGGGTCGCAGGCCTATCCCAGCTGACTACGGGCGAGAGGCGGGGTACACCCTGGACAAGTTGCCAGATCATCACAGGGCTGACACACAGAGACAAACAACCACTCACACTCACATTCACACCTACAGTCAGTTTAGAGCCACCAATTAGCCTAACCTGCATGTCTTTGGACTGTGGGGGAAACTGGAGCACCCGGAGGAAACCCACACAGACACGGGGAGAACATGCAAACTCTACACAGAAAGGCCCCCGTTGGCCATTGGGCTCGAACCCAGGACCTTCTTGCTGTGAGGTGACAGTGCTAACCACTACACCACCATGCCGCCCCCCAACATCACAAATCTCATCTCATCTCATTATCTCTAACTGCTTTATCCTGTTCTACAGGGTCGCAGGCAAGCTGGAGCCTATCCCAGCTGACTATGGGTGAAAGGCAGGGTACACCCTGGACAAGTCGCCAGGTCATCACAGGGCTGACACATAGACAAACAACCATTCACACTCACATTCACACCTACGGTCAATTTAGAGTCACCAGTTAACCTAACCTGCATGTCTTTGGACTGTGGGGGAAACCGGAGCACCCAGAGGAAACCCACGCAGACACAGGGAGAACATGCAAACTCCACACAGAAAGGCCCTTGTCAGCCGCAGGGCTCGAACCTGGACCTTCTTGCTGTGAGGCGACAGCGCTAACCACTACACCACCATGCTACCCCCCAACAGCACCATACAAATTTGCCCAACTCATGTAATTGTCTGTTTATCTATATTTTAAGTATTGTTAAAGGTTACAGGGAGAAGTTTACTTTGTAGTAAACTAAATAAATCTCCCACTGCTAAAAATTGCCATGGTCAAAGTCTGAATGCATGTACACTATTTGGTGAAAACTATGTAGCCACCTGACCATCATATCCATATGTGCTTGTTGAACAGCCCATTCTAGATTTTCTCCCCCTTTGCTGTTATAATTACCTCCACTCTTTTGGGAAGGCTTTCCATTAGATTTTGGAGCGTGGCTGTCTGGATTTGTGCTAATTCAGCCACAGGAGCATTTGTGAGGTCAGACACTGATGTTGGGTGAGGAGGCCTGGAGTGTCTGTGCTCCACTTCATCCTAAAGGTGTTCAAGGGTTGAGGTCAAGGCTCTGTGCAGGTCACTCAAGTTCTTCCAGTCCAACATTAACAAACCATGTCTGCACAGACATTGCTTTGTGCACAGGAACACTGTCATGTTGGAACATGTTTTGGCCTCTTACTCTTATGAAGGGAAACCATAATTTTACAGAATACAAAGACATTCCAGAGAATTCTGTGCCTCCCACTTTGTGGCAACAGTTTGGGGAAGAACCACATATGGGTGTGATGGTCAGGTGTTCACAAACTTTTGGCAATATAGTGTATATATTAAAAAAAAAAATTCTGACTCCACTTTGTAATTTTGAACTGATTCCCAACAAGACATAATGTATTGTAGTTAAGATATCAGAAGGGCAGCACGGTGGTGTAGTGGTTAGCGCTGTCGCCTCACAGCAAGAAGGTCTGGGTTCGAGCCCCGTGGCCGGCGAGGGCCTTTCTGTGTGGAGTTTGCATGTTCTCCCCGTGTCCGCGTGGGTTTCCTCCGGGTGCTCCGGTTTCCCCCACAGTCCAAAGACATGCAGGTTAGGTTAACTGGTGACTCTAAATTGACCGTAGGTGTGAATGTGAGTGTGAATGGTTGTCTGTGTCTATGTGTCAGCCCTGTGATGACCTGGCGACTTGTCCAGGGTGTACCCCGCCTTTCGCCCGTAGTCAGCTGGGATAGGCTCCAGCTTGCCTGCGACCCTGTAGAACAGGATAAAGTGGCTAGAGATGATGAGATGAGAAGATATCAGAAAGTTAATTACACATACCTAACTTTTTCACTTTTCAGTAAACATGGCTGCTGTTGCAGAGTTTCATCTTAAAGCATACAATACAGGAAATCTTCCAGAAATCTACACGCTACAAGTAAATATAATTCCTGAGCTTTTAGGTCATTAAATAAGCCTTCCTTGGAAACCAGGGTCTGGGTCTGTATTCACGTTTACTGTGAAAGAAAACTCGATTGAATCAAATGCCGACATCCTTAAAACATAAAAAAACAAACAAAAAAACAAATCAGTGAACATTTCAAAGTTTTTTGAAAAAAGTGCATACTAGGTCTACCATCACATTGCTGTTAAGGGAATTGGAAGAGGCAAGTAACAGTGTCGTAGCTTAGATCATGACATCGACCTTTCCAGCATTTGTGGAACTGACTGGAATTGATAATGTGGCTTCCCTTGAAAAAACACATCTGCCTCTGGTAACGTCAGCATCAGTGTTCATAAAATCAATGACTCCAACATGACATCTGCCCTGCTAAATTTAACCCAGACAGCAATCTGGGTTGCTTTAGGCAATTTTATTCCCTTGTTACTCCCATCATGGCCAAAGTGAAAACTGACTGTGAAAACACAATAACGCAAAGCAACAGGAGTTGCGTCCTGGAGTGGTTTATGATTTTTTTTGTGTGAAGACAATAGTATATATACATGGGGCATAGACAGCTGTGGATCTCCTTTCATTTTTGGCATCCATATCAGATTATTTGCTGTTGTTAAATGTATCAAGGTGGATTATTATGGAATTTTGTGGAGCTAATCCCACTACTAATGGTCTTCAGAAACATACACAGAAAGGTATGAAGAAGCAGGTTGGTTCTGATTCCTTTCTAACCCAGACTGTAGACTCATGCAGCCTATCAGTGACAGTCATGTCAGGTGATTACTCAGAATTAAACACCCCCTAGATTTCCATTTAGGCCCATGTATTTCAGGCCACTTCACTGACACATCCATAACACATGATCAGCAGTGTTTGAGAAGGTGCATGTGAAATACGGTCGAGAGTGTAATGAGTGTGCCTTTGGAGAAATTTGAAGTGATAAACTAAGTCCATATTGTCCAATCAAAGCACAAATTTACACAAAAGGACAGATAACATAACTGTAAGTTTACTCTCTTTTGGTTTGAATGATTACGTCTTAGTACATTTACTACAGCTTACTATATTTGTTATTCAGAGGAAATATGGCATGAAGCCAGTAATGCATTACAGACATAAATTATACCAAACCTAACAGTTTCACTGTCAAGCTATTGATGGATGTTAGATTTTAGCCCTCCCATCTAATATCATGTCCCTCCATCAGCAAATATGTGTGTCTGCTCACTGGGTTCTAAAATAAACCAACATTTAATTGGCTTGTTCTGAGCTGACAGCCTCAATTCAAGTCAAACTTTCTGGTAAATCCAGTAGAACTACTTTTTGAAATACCTAATGGAATATAGGTAATCATTTATGAAAGGTCACATATCCTTCCTTGACATCACAATAATTTAATCGTCAGACTTCTTCTTCAAGCTCAAAGGGCAATCCAATATCCATCTAAAACAAAAAATGGAGGGAGAAGAGCTACTTCTTTGAGTCATTATCCAATCAGAAGATACATATACAATAAGGTGTAGCATATTCATTCAATAAAATAGATTTTAAACATCATTAAAACTTCAGTTTCATTCAGTATATTATTTTATTTTTTTCGCAGTCCAGTTTCCATAAAATCGTGTACTCTGATTGGCTCGCGAGTGGTCTGGAATCCTACGATCCGGACCCCGGTTACGGACCTTTGGCGACTCGCTCATTCACAACAACAACAAACATAGTAGCAATTTTTTGTCAACATTTATTTTTGCATTTCTCAGTATAAGAGCAGGCGGCATGGTGGTGTAGTGGTTAGCGCTGTCGCCTCACAGCAAGAAGGTCCTGGGTTCGAGCCCCGGGGCCGGTGAGGGCCTTTCTGTGTGGAGTTTGCATGTTCTCCCCATGTCTGCGTGGGTTTCCTCCGGGTGCTCCGGTTTCCCCCACAGTCCAAAGACATGCAGGTTAGGTTAACTGGTGACTCTAAATTGACTGTAGGTGTGAATGTGAGTGTGAATGGTTGTCTGTGTCTATGTGTCAGACCTGTGATGACCTGGCGACTTGTCCAGGGTGTACCCCGCCTTTTGCCCATAGTCAGCTGGGATAGGCTCCAGCTTGCCTGCGACCCTGTGGAAGGATAAAGCGGCTAGAGATAATGAGATGAGTATAAGAGCATTAATTTTACAGCATGGATAGCGATAACGGCAGTGTTCACAGCGAAAGCGAGTTTTACTACCCGGATGAAGACGAAATAAAGGAAAACATTTCAGGAGAAAGCTGAAAACGAGCTTGTAGCAGGTTTGTTCTAAATATGGTTTCCCTTTCGGGCACTCTCATTTTCTGTTAGAATTTGGTAAAGAAAAAATAAAGATATTATTTACCAGCTTAAGGTCGGTCTGTATCGTGAAATACCATGACCTCGGCCCAGAGGCCTCGGTCAGTATTTTCAAGACCTCAGTCATGGTATTTCACTATACGGACCTCCCAGCTGGTAAATTATATTATATACTGTATATATTAACCTCAGAACCCTTTATCCAACCTTTCCATTCACCAAGCCCACAAGCCCATTCAACAATTATGAGAGCCTTATGTACATCTACATGCATCCAGTCGTAGGTGATTATTACATCATATTAATCTAATATACCAGCTTTTCTCAACCTTTTTTCAGTCACGGCACCCTTCAGAAGTATGCAAATTCTCAAGGCACCCCCATATAAAATATACGCAGTCACGCTGACCATACGCTGACCCCGGCAGTGACGTTGTGACATGGGAAAGGGGTCATCAGACAAATTTTGATGATGCATGAGGCGGCGATGATCTGCATTCGTGTAACTATCGTTTTTTAGAATTTTAATTAATTTTATTTATTTCAATGTTAGAATATATAATTTTTTGACAGCACCCCTAATGAAGCCAGACGGCACCCCGGTTGAGAAAGGCTGTAATATACCATGCACTGAGAGGCTCCAGTCGAAATTATGGATTCTCTGAGGTGACTGGCATAGTACTATTTTCTGAGGGATGCAGCCCCGAAGAAAATAGTACTATGCCAGTCACTGAAGAGAATCCATAATTTTGACTGGAGCCTCTCAGTGCATGGTATATTAGATTTATATCCCTCATCAAAAAATTCCGAACTCAAAGTATTAACTACAAAGTATTAGAAATAAGTCTGATGTCCAGTTCGGTGTTGTCTAGCTCTGCATAATTTACCTCAACAAGACTGCGGTATTCCTTCAAGATGGCTAATCCATACTTTATTATTATTTTTTTATTATTATTATTATTATTATTATTATTTTAATTCTCACTATAACTTGATTCTATAACAACCTCCAAATCCTCATCGTCTATGAGATTGAATTTCTGCATAAATTCACTGAAGGCAGCCATGTTTGTTGTTTACATCAGAGCGACCTTCGACCTGCGCATGTGCAATGTACCATACTATCGCCTGCCTTGCTAGGCATGATCATGAGACATAGGTCTACACACACAGAAATGCTCATGGAGCTACAGCTGTGACTCGAGTCTGCAGTATAGCTTGAAATTGTAACGTTAATTCATGGTATATCCAGGATATACCATGACTGACTCACACCATATCCATCCATCCATTATCTGAAGCCGCTTATCCTGTGCAGGGTCGCAGGCAAGCTGGAGTCTATCCCAGCTGACTATGGGCAGGAGGCGGGGTACACCCTGGACAAGTCGCCAGGTCATCAAAGGGCTAACACCTAGAGACAAACAACCATTCACACTCACATTCACAGCTACAGTCAATTTAGAGCCACCAATTAGCATAACCTGCATGTCTTTGGACTGTGGGGGAAACCGGAGCACCCAGAGGGGGCCCATGCAGACACAGGGAGAACATGCAAACTCCACACAGAAAGGCCCTCATCGGCTGCTGGGCTCGAACCCAGGACCTTCTTGCTGTGAGGTGACAGTGCTAACCACTACACGACTGTGCCGCTCTCATCTCATCTCATCTCCTCTCATTATCTGTAGCCGCTTTATCCTGTTCTACAGGGTCGCAGGCAAGCTGGAGCCTATCCCAGCTGACTACGGGCGAAAGGCGGGGTACACCCTGGACAAGTCACCATGTCATCACAGGGCTGACACATAGACACAGACAACCATTCACACTCACATTCACACCTACGGTCAATTTAGAGTCACCAGTTAATCTAACCTGCATGTCTTTGGACTGTGGGGGAAACCGGAGCACCCGGAGGAAACCCACGCGGACACGGGGAGAACATGCAAACTCCACACAGAAAGGCCCTCGCCGGCCACGGGGCTCGAACCCAGACCTTCTTGCTGTGAGGCGACAGCGCTAACCACTACACCACTGTGCCGCCCCCCTCACACCATATCCATTTTTTTTTTTTTAATTTTGATGTCATAAGATCACACATCACACACATCACATTATCTCTAGCCGCTTTATCCTTCTACAGGGTCGCAGGTAAGCTGGAGCCTATCCCAGCTGACTACGGGCGAAAGGCGGGGTACACCCTGGACAAGTCGCCAGGTCATCACAGGGCTGACACATAGACACAGACAACCATTCACACTCACATTCACACCTATGGTCAATTTAGAGTCACCAGTTAACCTAACCTGCATGTCTTTGGACTGTGGGGGAAACCGGAGCACCCGGAGGAAACCCACGCGGACACGGGGAGAACATGCAAACTCCACACAGAAAGGCCCTCGCCGGCCCCGGGGCTCGAACCCAGGACCTTCTTGCTGTGAGGCGACAGCGCTAACCACTACACCACCGTGCCGCCATGTCATAAGATACAATGCTTAATCAATAGTGGAACTATTTTATGTCATGTGAGCCATCCTTGGCCAATCCCTGTACAGGAATTTTTTGATGAGGGATATAAAGTATAAACTTACCTCTTCAAACTAATGCAGACTCACCAGCCACTTTATTCAGAACCCCATACTTATACTGGGTAGAACCCCCCCTTGCTTTCAGAACAGCCTTAATTCATGGATTCTACAAGGTGTTGGAAACATTCCTTTAAAATTCCGGCCCATGTAGACATGAAGCCATGACATAATTTCAGCAGATTTGTCAGCTGCACATTCATGCTTCCAGTCTCCCCATTCTGCCACATCCCTAAGATGTGCTATTTTGATCTGCTGATGGGGAGGCCACTGAAGTACACTAAACTTGTCATGTTTGACAGTTTAAGATGATTGTGCTTTGTCACATGGTGCCTCGTCAAGCTGGAAGCAGCCATTATAAGATGGGTAAATTGTGGCCATAAATGGATGCACGTGGTCAGTAACAATACTCAGATAGGCTGTGGCAATCAAACAGTGCTTCATTGGTATTTAGGGGGCCAATGTGTGCCAAGAATGACACCATTACACCACCACCAATCTGTGGTGGGTTTCCCAAAAGCCTCTTAGCGCTAAGAGTATCTTAACTAGGAGAAAGAGCATTCACTGTGTTGCTCGCGCTACCATTTAATAATGATTTTTTTTGTGCTGCAATGCTTTTGGGAAACTCAGGCCTGAACTGCTAACACAAGGTAGGTTGGGTCCATAGATTCATGCTGCTGACAGCAAATTCTGACCCTACCATCTGCATGCTGCAGCAGAATCAAGATTCATCTGACTAGGCAATCTTTTTTCTAATTGTTAACTGTCCTGTTTCGGTAAGCCTGTGCCCAATGTAGCCTCAGATTCCTTTTTTTAGTTGACAGGAGATGTGGGCTTCTGCTGTTGTAGCCCATTGTATGTGTTGTGCATCCCAAAATGCTTTTCTGCTTACCACGGTGGTAAAGAGTGGTTAATTGAGACTTCCTGTCAGCTTACAACAGTCTGGTCATTCTCCTCTAAACTCTATCATCAACAAGGCATATCCATCCACAGAACTGAAGGTTTTGTTTTTCGCACTATTTGTATTGATTTATTAATTACTAATATGAATATTAACGTAACATTTTAAATGCAAATGTCAGAGACAGCATTGTAAAATGTAATAAAATTAAAAAAAAAGATCATTTTGTCTAAACCTTGCATAATCCTTAACAGAATACTTATAGAAAAACAGCATCTGGAATAGCATAACGTGTTAATCTTTAATGATCTGATTTTGTTTATTTTGTTTTGGCTTGTTTACAACGCTCTAAAAAGGGCATGAACTCTATAAGATTTCTGAGATTGTGAACAAACAAGTAATACACAAACTTAAATTCACTGTGATTAGGATAGTCCTTCATAAGGCTCTGTTTATGTTACATATTTATGTTCCTGATAATCAAGTGTACAATCTGTTTCCACGGATGCTTGACTTGAGCATACTTGCCTGGAAGCTAAGATGGCATCCCGAAGATACAAGACATCAAAACATAAATCCATAAACATTTTCTTGTCCACAGTTTTCATTCAAATGAAGTGTTGATTTTTGCTCTCCAGAACTAACCGAAACCTTCAGCCTTATTCAGTTGCTGTACCGTAAGTGCGTGAAATGAGGAGGTAATACCACAATTGCACAAGCTGGCATTCCAATTTATTCAAAAGTAACTGTGGGCTTCAGAGCTACTGTGACGAATAAAAAAGGATGGTGAAAACCTGTTACACTTCTTGAAATGAGAAACTAGTTGTGATTTAAGCCCAAGGTGCAGTAATAGAGTTTGTGCAGTGAGGTACTGCAACCTGCCTCTTGCACAAAATGTCACTAGGTTCCAGCTATTACGATACCAAAAATAATTACCTTTAAATCTCTTTAACCACTGCTAAAGCCACACTTAGGGTGAATTTCTTGTCAATTCCTTCATACACTGAATCGCACAGGCAGACAGGGAGGCCACTGGCTGCAGGCAGGGGTGCTATGTCATACATGTCAACCTATACGGAATGTCCGTATTTTATACGGATTTGATTCAATAAACGTAGTATACGGGCGTACAAATAAAGTTATACGGATTCTTTAAAAAAAAGTCAATATTTATTTAGAGCTATAATCAATTCCCATGATGATAAAAGAGCGCATAACATTTACAAATGTACTGTACACCACAGAAAGCACAAACAGCCAGTAAAGAGTCTTATGAAATCGCGTGTTATCTTGTGGTAGTGAGACTTCGTTCCACTTTTGATCATGCGCACACCGTATTGCGAGAATCCCGCCAACCGGGAAGTAACATTTTGTTTGAAACGTGTATTTCCACCTGAGCGACTTTCACTAGCGACTGAAAAGATTCTGAATGGGCACTCCGGCAAGATCAACACAGACACTTGCTGTGACATGCAGCCTAGTGAGGTATTGTTGCTAAAAAAGCTGTCATGGAGTACAATTCAGAACATTAGAGTGACACTTTGTGTTTTTGTCAAACATTGGAGCTTTGTATTCATTCTGAAGGTTTATTGTTATTAATATTGAATGAAAAGTAACTTGGATATATCATTGTTAATTATCATTCAAATTTTAGGTAAATTATTTTAATTCGCATCTTATACGGATTTTATAAAGGAAATACGGATTTTGGAGGTTGGTTATACAGGTTTGATTGACCAAAGGTTGACATGTATGCTATGCGCCAGCATTGCCAGAAGCTCTGCTGTGTTCTGACTGCAGATTAGGTTTCAACAGATTGCAGAACCGGCAATTGTCCAAAATATGATCATCACTCAATGACCTTAAACTCTAGAAAGCACTAATGGGATGCCCTTGATTACAGTGCTCGTAGATATTGTGACCCTCTTCCTGCCAATCACCAACAGGTCCTGCTGTGATAAAATCCCACAACTGTCTGCTCGGATATTCAGAGGCTAAACAGATTTATCATTTAGATTCCTATCTTGACTTGTTCAGTGTGCCAGAGTTGTACCAGAGTATTGAGCTCCAATAATAGGCACTCACAGCTAATTAAAGCCTGCTAGATGACTGCTGGTGTTGTACTGTTTTGTTTTGGTTGTTATTGTTCATGCACATATACACTAAGTAACCAGTATCTCCCCCCCCCCAATTTGAGTGTGAAATTGTCCATAAACAGCCAACAGAAGGACCAACTGGATCCTGAACATTGAAATCTAAACCCTGTGTACCAGAACATATACAGTACATAATACACTCATTCTTACTCTTGAAAATGAAGAGATACCCAGAAATCCTTTCTGTGTTGGGTACTTCCATTAACGTGTGCATGATTGGAGCTCAATAACGCTGTACCAAAACCTAACCTTATCCACAACATGCAAAAGAAAAACAGCTGTATTAAAATGTAACCCACACACGACACACTCAGTGTAAAGGTACTATACTGAATACGGAGATATAATCAGACACCTAACAGACCCTGAATCCAAAAGTGTCAGGACAGCGACAGAACAGGATGGAAAATGTGTGCATGTGTGTATAGGCACGTGTGTGCATGTGTGTGTGTGTGTGTGTGTGTGTGTGTGAGTGAAAGACTCACTTGGGAGCTCCTCACACAGCACTAGACAGGAACAGGCTTAGTGTTGCAGAACCAGAGTAGGAGTTTAGAAGCAGAGGAGCAACCACTGGAGTAGAGAGCAGGCGGGACAGAGGACAGAAGAGAGGCACACATGTGGAGAAGAAAAAAAAAAGAAAAATTGCAAGAAGGAACAGGAAAAGAAAAAAGAGAAGAGGAAAAGCAAGTTAATACACGCATATCTAATTTGACAGTCTTAATGTTGTTTTGTTTAGGTGCACTATTAAGAATTATTATACATGCGGGCCAGTTTTTCCATGGAATAAAAACATGTATTCTATTCCTTTCTAGTGGGTTTATTGATGGCACGCAATATTATCATATCGCTTATCCTCCATCTATTACGCCACTCTCCCCAATGGAGAATGAGCGTGCAATATTGGTATAATAGTGCACGTTGTCAAGACAACAAGATGTCACACATTGGAGCTCATGCAAAGATCCAATGACAAAACTTTTCTGCTGCGTATGTGCACAATCATTTCTTTGTCGGCTGGGAAAGAGAGAAGATGAGGCTAATCCAGTGCTAGGTTTAAGCACTAAATAAATAAACTGAAAACTGAAACTAGTTTTTAGTTAGTTAAAAAAAAACTTAAAAAAAACCCTAGTTTCAGTTTTCAGTTTATTTATTTAGTGCTTAAACCTAGCACTGGATTAGCCTCTTTAGAAACTAAAGATGCGCTGAACACCCGAAAGGCTACCAAAGCTTCATTATACATTCTTCACACATATTTACAAGAGAGAAACATACCAATGGACATCAAAAAACTGGAAAAGAGACACATCGGAGATGTAAAATTTCCATGCTAGCGAGTGACTGACAGTTTGTATACAAGCATGGCTGTGAGGTTTGCTTCATTGAAAGTGGAAGATTTAAAGTGGAAGATATATTTTGAAAGAGAATTTTGAAGGAGAAAGACGCACTGAACACCCAAAAGGCTACCAAAACTTCACTGGATATTCTTCACGCATTTAATCATCTGCATTAAATATATGGAAAAGCTGGAAAAGAGACATATCGGAGACATAAAACTTCCACACTAGCAAGTGACTGACAGTTTGTACACAAACATGGCCACAAGGTTTGCTTCATTAAAAGTGGAAGATTTAAAGTGGAAGGTATAGTATTTTAAAAGAGAATTTTGAAGGAGAAAGACACGCTAAACACCCAAAAGGCTACCAAAACTTCACTGGATATTCTTCACGCATATCTCATCTCGCAGGCAAGCTGGAGCCTATCCCAGCTGACTACGGGCGAAAGGCGGGGTACACCCTGGACAAGTCGCCAGGTCATCGCAGGGCTGACACATAGACACAGACAACCATTCACACTCACATTCACACCTACGGTCAATTTAGAGTCACCAGTTAACCTAATCTGCATGTCTTTGAACTGTGGGGGAAACCGGAGCACCCGGAGGAAACCCACGCGGACACGGGGAGAACATGCAAACTCCACACAGAAAGGCCCTCACTGGCCACAGGGCTTGAACCCGGACCTTCTTGCTGTGAGGTGACAGCGCTAACCACTACACCACCGTGCCGCCCTTGATAGCATGTATATATGCTATATTTACTGTGTGGACATGGTATCAGAAAACAGTTTTATTTATAAGCAGTGGTGGCAGCACGGTGGTGTAATAATTTATAATTGTAATAATTTATAATGTGACTATCTCTGTGCAATACTTTATATGTGCAATACCTCACTCCATAATGTGTAACACAACACATACACCTCAGACTGTGCACCTTACCCCCCTTACACCCCCTTTTTTTTCTCCCCCCTTCCTCTCTCTCTCTCTCTCTACACGCTGTTTGCACCGTTATTGGAGATGCTTTAATCTCATTGTACATGTGTATAGTGACAATAAAGGCATTCTATTCTATTCTACCCCGCCTTTCGCCCGTAGTCAGCTGGGATAGGCTCCAGCTTGCCTGCGACCCTGTAGAACAGGATAAAGCGGCTACAGATAATGAGATGAGATGAGAAGCAGCGGCCACATGTACCCATAGGGTACCTATTTTATTAATATGTTTCTATTCCCTCATTCACTAGGACTTGTACGGCATATGGTCCACGTAAATTAAGGCTATAAATAATCTAATTTAAAATGTGTTATTTAACAAAGAAAAAACCCCACAATACTTTCCTGTTCACAGACGTTTATTTAATATTTATGGTAGGAGTCTTGAATATCAGTGTATTGTAACTGTCAGTAAGTTTTCAACCAAGCACTGTAAAAAAAAAATTATTTGCTGTTTTAACTTAAAAAAGTTTCTAACTGGGCTGCCTTAAAATTTTCGGTTCAGTGAGTTCATATAGTACGTTAAACTGATTGCCTCATTGTGATAATTTACTGAATTTCAAGGGCACCTGGTTACTGGCTTTTTTTTTTTTTTAGTTAAAACAGTAAATCATGTTTTACAGTGTGGGAGAGTCTTCAGAACAGAGGACTTTGTGCTTTCTGGTTCCTTGGTAACATGACAAGCTGCGTTTTTTCTTAACAACTTCAAAAAAAAAAAAAGAAAAGAAAAGGGAGGCCGGTGAGAGAACGACTGTTTGTAGCAGCTATAACAGAACAACTAACTTGTGGATGTTCCATAACATTACATGTCACTATAAATGGATAAAAAGCAGGACGCACCATTCACTGACTAATTAAAAAATGTTGGGGATAAGCGGAATAATACACTTCAGCATACCCAGTCATGTTTTATTCCTTACTTAAATGCTAATGCTTCATTTTCATTATTACAGCAATCAATCAGCAGTCAATTAATTATGCAGTCAGGAGGCAAAAATATTGTAGTACTAACTAGGCACCAGTGTCTAACATACAGCAATGTATTATATTTTTCTAAACAAACCCTGGAGATATTTGCAGTTTTTTTTTTTTTAGACTTGCAGGTTGTTGTTTTTTTCTTCGCTCCATTCACTGGTGCTCAGTTATGGAATCGTCTTCCTTCTACTTTAGTCAATTCTAGTCAATCTTTGTTAAATTTTAAGAAAAATTTAATTTTCATCTAAAAATTTTGATTTTCAATATAAAAATTTCAATCTGGCATGAGTAAGGTATATGCCATATTAAAATTTTTATATTGAAATTCAAAATTTTTAGATTTAAGAACCAAGAAACTGTTAGCATCAGCACTGGTACAATGTCACTATGATTATGCCTGCTCTTTTTGGTACTCAAGTTTGACTAAGAAAGCAAAAACAAAACTGAAAATTTCTCAGAATAAATTGGTTCGTTTTACTCTAAATTTACAGCCAAGAACATTATTTACTGAACACCTCAAAAATCTTAGGGTGGCTCCCTATCCGATATAGAGTAGAGCAATTAAAATGAAATCATATGTACCGAGTGCTTGATGGGATGTCTCCTAAGTACCTTTCTGACCAATTCCTTTCCATCTCAAGAAGACACTCATAATACTCGTTCTAGTTAACATTCGCTTGTCATTCCTCATTTTGGTGCTTTTGGTAAGTTTTCATTTTGTATCACTGGTGCTCAGTTATGGAATAGTCTTCCTTCTACTTTAGTCAATTCTAGTCAATCTTTGTTACATTTTAAGAAAAATGTTAAGCCTTATATGTATAATGTTATGACGTCTATTGAGAATAATGATTTTATTTTTTATTAATTTTCATATATTTTTTATTAGTATTAGGTTTATATCGCTCTTTCCTGTCACATCTTGTATTATGGGGACCACAATGGAAATAAGTTTTTAACTTTTTTGTGTTATCCCCGGCAATATCTACAGTATTTTGTATTTCATGTATTTTTTTATACTCATGTTTATTTTGGATTATTTTGTTACGTTTATCATTTTTATGTACTGTATTATTGCCAAATAAATCAAATCAAAAGGAGAATTCAGTATCCATGACACCTCTGCTTCAGAAATATATTTTACCCTGGGAATGCTTTGTTGATATCTCTTTATCATTGATAATATTTTGATGCCTTAATGCTAACAAATTGCTGTAGCTTTTATTTGCTGAGCAAATACTGTACAGGTCTTTTCCAGGCAATGAGGAGAGTCAATTAAAATACAATTTGTCTAAGGCACCTCATTTGTTGATTTCATAATAGTGATAATGAAATGGTACAGAAATACTCGCCAAACACAAAGCAATACCTCAGTACTCTCCAGGCAGAGGGTATTCATTTACTGCAATATCCATGAATCCTGTCCCAAACGCGGCCAAAGCCAAGATGTTGTATTTAAACTTCTGTACATCTAAATT
Organism: Neoarius graeffei; assembly: GCF_027579695.1. Lineage (NCBI taxonomy): Eukaryota > Metazoa > Chordata > Actinopteri > Siluriformes > Ariidae > Neoarius > Neoarius graeffei. The sequence goes on from NC_083576.1 coordinate 65,775,450, forward strand.
CTAAAAAAAAAAAAGTCCTTTCCACATAGACTTCCTCTGATAGACACAAACAAACAAACAAACAAACAAACAAATAAATAAATAAATAAATAAATAAATAAAAAGTGCTTGATGTACACTGCATCATCATCTTCTTCTGGCTGCTCCCGATTAGGGGTCCCCACAGCAGATCTTTCGTTTCCATTGCTCCGTCTTCCACATCCTTCTGTACCACACCTGCCACTTTCATGTCCTCTCTCACCACATCCATGTATCTCCTCTTTGGCCTTCCTCGTTTTCGTGCAGCTCCATCCTCAACATTCTCCTTCCAACATGCTCTGCATCTCTTCTCAGGATGTGCCCATACCATCTCAGTCTCATCTCTCTTAGCTTAATTCCCAAGCTCTCCACATGTGCTGTCCCTCTGATGTGCTCGTTCCTTATCCTGTCCAACCTGGTCACTCCCATCGTGTAAATTCTTTATGCAATGTTCAAATGGCTGGACTTGTTCAACTTGTTGATAGTAAAGCTGAGCTGAGATATCATGACATCTGCAAATGACCAGAGAGCACTTTGTACTGTACAGTCTAGTGTCATGATATCCATCAACCACATCCCTGACATGCGTGCTGAATGCATGTATGTTACGCTATTTGAGCATGCGAGATAAATCTACCAGAAATAAACGCCTAATGTGATTCATATGTGGAAGGTTTATCAAAGATCAAAACAACTAGGACACAGCTTTGCTCCATTCACTGGTAAGATCTGACATGTGTATCTTTTCATGCCAGCAAACATCCAACAAATGGGTGATCAAGGGAGCAACGAGACTGTTGGTGCCTGTATCACATAAGATGTGTGTATTAACTAATTCTGCCAGTTTATAGTATTTACAGAGTTTATAATGCTTACAGAGCAAAAGACATGCCATCAAAGCAGAACCAGTGCGACACTCTAAGGATAAGCTGCTCCCTTCTGATATCCTGCAACTTGTACAATTAGCAGATGATGAAAGTTGTGTGGAATTTCTTCCTAATAAAATACATGCAGTATCTCAGTATTTATTCTCAGCATTTTTACAGGCTGTCCATTTGCAAGCTGGAAGATTTCTACAAAGCAAGAAAGCAAGGGTTATATCCCTGATCCCTGAAAGTTCGATGGGTTTATAAATTTACACACATTACGGTTGCATTTTACACACACAGAGAGATAGATAGAGAGAGAAAGAAAATCAGTCTCATAAACTCCATTTTCCTTACATACGGTAAATAGTCCCAGGACGAGCCTGTACACTGCAAAAAAATTGAAAACTGAATTTGAGGAGAAAATTACTTGATAAGACATCTTAGAGTGGGCGGCATGGTGGTGTAGTAGTTAGCATTGTCGCCTCACAGCAAGAAGGTCCTGGGTTCGAGCCCCGTGGCCGGCGAGGGCCTTTCGTTGTGAAGTTTGCATGTTGTTTGCGTGGGTTTCCTCCAGGTGCTCCGGTTTCCCCCACAGTCCAAAGACATGCAGGTTAGGTTAACTGGTGGCTCTAAATTGACCGTAGGTGTGAATGTGAGTGTGAATGGTTGTCTATGTGTCAGCCCTGCGATAACCCGGCGACTTGTCCAGGGTGTACCCTGCCTCTTGCCCATAGTCAGCTGGGATAGGCTCCAGCTTGCCTGCGACCCTGTATGACAGGATAAAGCGGCTACAGATAATGGATGGACATCTTAGAATAAGTTGGTTGCAATCTAGAACTAGGTTTAAAAATCTTAGAATTGGTGTCTTGTATCCTTCTAATAGGAAATGCTAGATCGTTTCAACTATTTTCAAGATATTTTCACTTGCAAAGATAGCATTTTTTGCAGTGTATCATGACTCCAAGGCATGTCTTTAAGAAAGAACTTCTTTTAGCATAGCTGACAAACCGCTAACGTTATCTGATTGTTCCAGTTCACATGTGTGGGTCTCATTTCCCTGCGATACTACCAGACATTTATGTCAGTGGTATATATCATCTGCAGCAATGAAGTCTTCGAGTCCTGTGCAGTATCAGTGTGTAATACCTCCAAAGGGTTTCAGTTTTCAAATGGGCTAGGGCTTTCTGTGATAAATGTGATAAGAGTTTATATAATCACACTGATTCTAATCTCCCAAAGAGCTTATGTGAACAAGAGTTTGCTTATAGTCATAAGATTCAGGCTTACATAAATGATTGAGTCTCTTCATTGAACAAAGCACATGTATAAATCTTAATGGATGTAATTTATGAAGTGATGTAAGAGCCAGAGAAATTGGAATCCAACACAAACAGTGTTTTCCAAGGTGGCAGACGTTACCTCGAGCCCTCTGTCTGGCTTCAGAAAGCTCACTGAGAAATGTGTATTTTCTCAGAGTTGTCTCTATGTAATTCTAAGGGAATACGATGTGCTGAAACGAAGCTCAATAAAAAGCCTGTGAGAGCATTTATGGGTGTCATACAGTACTTAACAAAAATTAAAGAACTAATAAATCAAACAGAGTGCAGACATTAAATCAGGAGCCTTAGTGTTACACTTTATATGAAGTGTTCTTTGTGCTTAATTTATTATCTAAGAGCTTGCTGCAATTCAATGTAATTCATATGCATGCATTAGTCATTTGAAAATGCCTTTATGTTTTTAGACAGAAATAATGACTACATAATTAACGATCAGCGAGAAAGGATTTGGAATAGCAATTCTGCATGATGTATAATTACGGAAGTATGGAACATACGTATAAATGCATTTTTAACTGCCAGACCAAATTGTGTGAAAGTGTAAGTACAGCATGAATCTCTGTGTCATCAATGAGAGACAGTAAATCGAGAGTTTAGAATTATACGATAGGTTTCTATCTGCTTTAGAACTTAGAGTAGAGTAAAAAAGCTAGTACAATTTTCCTGACATAAAATTATTTCTTGCTATTATGCCCACATTCACTGGATATGAGCAATCGCGTGCTCTGATTGGCTACTCTACTACTAGACTATCAGCTCGTATACCGTGAGTAGAGAAAAATAAAACGGCAGAGCGTGTTGCTGGACCAACCGAGGACGAAATAAAAACTCTACTCGAAAACAAACCCCCCCAAAATACAAAAATAAAAAGCACCAAAATATGGAACAAAAGTATTTGATGGGAAGAATGTATCTTTTTTATTTTTCAAGAATTATTATTATCGCACTTTTCACAAATTGCTACTGTCATTTTGTCGGTTTGTTAAGCGGAAATGATTTTGTCGGACGTTTTGTATAAAGTTTTTATTTATCAAATTTGCAAAAAATAAAAATGCTTTGTTTCTCAAAATCCAGTGGATGTGGATAGAATAAAACAGTTATTCCACTAAATCTCATCCTACATGGCTTATTGCCAACTTTGCGCTATGTGCCTCGTTGGCTATCAGCTCATGTATGATTCAATTTCATGGAATAACCAAAGAATGTAACCAATGTGTAGCATGAATATTAGATTAATTTGCATAGTTAACCTGCAAACATTTGACTTTCATAAGATTTACACTGCAATTAATAGGTTACTAAAAAGAGTCAGCCTCTGTTATTTCAGAGAAAAATAGCACAACAAACTCAAATGACGAATAATTCTTCATTAGCAAACTGAAACATGTCTCTTTCCAAAAGAACCAATTTACAGGATTTGCAGCATTGGGGGTAAATACTGATAGATATACACATTTAAGAGGAGTTGTTGATGTCTTATTAATCTACTGTACTGATTTTTTTAATCCTCCCAAGTGACATGTGGCTTGTTACCTCCAATGAATTTGACATCCCTGCTTTATATTATTTATTAATCAAGAATCTGAAGAGTACTTGAGGACACTTAATATTAAGTGGGGCCTGCAGTTCTGTTATTAACTACGGAATATTATAAAAGTGATAAATTCCATTATACACTAGTGATTACGAGCTATGAAAGAGTTGCTCTGTTAATCCTAAGTATTTTATGACTCACTGTCATTCACGGTTATATACACAGAAAGGATTTCAAGCTCAAGAAAAACTTTCACATATTGTCATAAGATGATTATCGGGTGCTGTGGTGGAAGAATGTATAATTACACATGTCAAAGAAAAGAATGAAAAGCACTCCCGAATGGACAGTTACCGTAAGAGGCTATGAGATCATCCAGATATCTATAGACACATTTGTTAAGAGTGTTCATTAAATTATAAGGGCTGCGGTTCCTAGCCTCAGACAGCCTTAAAGCAATCTTATTGATGGCCCGAAGAAAGAGTGAAGATAAAGGAGCTGTTGGGGAAAAGACCAGAGGTAGTATCAGATGGAGAATGACTCCTGATAAGTGTACTTATAACAAATTGAAGATTGCACAACACACAAGATGAAAATGGTTTTGACAGTACGCTGTTGCGCAGCCTCATCTGTGCTCAGATTAAAATCGCAAGTGCAATGTAGATAATGACAAACCTTCATCACGGATTATACTTGCATTTGGTAATTAAAAGCTATCACTATTTAAAAAGGTTAGATTTGTTCTCAAAGGAGCAACAATACACTAAGCCAGATGAAACATTCTATGCTTGGAGCACCTAGATGTTAACACTACAAACCATTAAACAGCTCTTAAATTACAACCCCAATTCCAAAAAAGTTGGGACGCCGTGTAAACTGTAAACAAAAACAGAATGCAATAATTTGCAAATCATGGAAACCCTATATTTCATTGAAAACAGTACAAAGACAACATATGTTGAAACTGAGAAATTTTATTGTTTTTTGAAAAATATATGCTCATTTTGAATTTGATGTCAGCAATACATTTCAAAGAAACTGGGACAGGGGCGTGTTCACCACTGTGTTGCATTACCTCTGTTTTTAACAACACTCTGTAAACGTTTAGGAACTGAGGAGACCAATTGCTGTAGTTTTGAAAGTGAAATGTTGTTCCATTCTTACCTGATGTACAATTTTAGTTGCTGAACGGTTCAGGGGCTCCTTTGTTGTATTTTGCACTTCATAATGTGTCAAATGTTTTAAATGGGAGACCAGTCTGCACTGCAGGCAGGCCAGTTTAGCACCCAGACTCTTTTACTACGGAGCCATGCAGTTTTAATATGTGCAGAAAGAGGTTTGGCATTGTCTTGCTGAAAGAAGGAAGGCCTTCCCTGAAAAAGATTTTGTTTGGATGGCAGCATATTGCTCTCAAGCATGTATATATCATTCAGCATTAATTATGTCTTCCCAGATGTACAACCTTACCACGTCATGTGCACTAATGCACCTTCATACCTTCAAACTGTGCACTTATAAGCCGGATAGTCTCCTCTCTTTTTTAGCCTGGAGGACATGGTGTCCATGATTTCTAAAAATAATTTCTACTTTTGATTCATCAGACCTCAGGACAATTTTCCACTTCACCTCAGTCCATTGTAAAAGAGCTCGGGCCCAGAGAAGGTGGCAGTGTTTCTGGATATTGTTTATATATGCTTTTAACTTGCATTTGTGGATGCAGTAACGAACTGTTTTCATAAACGACGGTTTTCTGAAGTGTTCCTGAGCCCATACAGTGATTTCCACTACAGACACGTGTCTGCTTTTAATGCAGTGTCTCCTGAGGGCCTGAAGATCACAAGCATCCGATGTCAGTTTTCAGCCTTGTCCCTTGCATACAGAGATTTCTCCAGATTCTCTGAATCTTTTAATGATATTATGTATTCTTTGCAGTTTTACATTGATGAACGTTATTCTTAAATTGCTGCACTGTTTGCCCATGCAGTCTTTCACAGAGCAGTGAACCCCTCCCCATCTTTACTTCTGAGAGACTCAGCCTCTCTGGGATGCTCTTTTGATACCCAATCATGTTACTGACCTGTTGCCAGTTAACCTTAACCCTTTGATGCAAAACATGGGTCAAAAGTGACCCGGCTGAGTTTTTATCTTCTATATCTTTGCAATAAATTAATTCCATCATTCAGTATTCAAGGTATTCCTCAATTAACTTGTTTTTGATCATCATACATCCTTATTTTATTTTTTCCTTTCTTACTTTTTGAATAAAAACCCTTTTTGTATCACTACCCTTCTAATGCACAACATGGGTCAAAAACGACCTGCATTCATTTTCCAGGTTATTTCATGTATGGCTGAGTGTTTCTATGATATACTTTTGAAATAAATTCATTTTGTCATTTACTTTTCCAAATATGCAGTAAATATCTTGTTTTTGTTGAGCACAAATCATCATTTTTATTTTTCCTTTCTTAAGTTATGAACAAGCACAGCTTTTGTAATTCTACATCAAGTTTACACACATGGGTCAGAAACGACCCGCGTGCATTTACTCCAGCGTTTGGTGGGAACTGTGAATTGTGCTTGTGTCAGATATTTCACAGCTCAGCACAGCGCCCTTTGCCCATCTAATACATGGAAGTAATGTTTTTCAATTGTTCTAACGTTACCTTAGAAAAAAATTGATGATGTTTAGGTTACCTTGAGAGTGAGTAGATTACTTGTCAGAAAGTTACAAGTAATTACTATTAGCTACCTAGCTGTTGACATATTCTACTTTAGTTAGCTAATTTTATTGTAGTTGGCTTAGCTAACTACATAGTTAATAAATAAATAACTGGCCCCATTCACTGCTAAAGTAATTACTTGAAACAAATTATTATTATAGTATTAAGACATTTAATTTTAAATCACACTTGGATGACCCATGTGCAGTAATATAAAAAGTATTTTTGTTCATAAAGTAGGAAAGAAAAAATTAAATGAATGATTTGTGGTAATTAAAAACAAGATATTTAAAGAATACTTGGAATATTCAATCATAAAATAAATTGATTTCAAAAGATAGAGCAAAGAAAAACTCAGTCAGCATGAAATAACCTGGAAAATGAATGCGGGTCATTTTTGACCCATGTTGTGCATTAGAAGGGGTGTGCATATGTTTTGCATCCTGACCTGTTGAACCTAACCTTAAGTATTTTTATAGTAAAAAGCTAATTTTAGAGGTGGCATCATTACAGGAAGAAGATTCTTAGAAACATTACGACAGTATCCACTAGAACAAACAATGTTGCTGGTAATAACCGGGTCCAGTTCCCATAGGTGAATCAACCTCTTCTTCTAGAAGTAGAGGACTGCCACATTGTAGTGTTGAAGTACAAGAAAAAGCTAAATAATTAAGAGGGACAGTGACAAGACCACGTTATTGTCTGTGTCACCACTAATGGGGTTAGAGCTCTCCAAAAATGTCCGGGTGTCTCTGAGTTACATATTTGAGATGATCTCAACAGAGCTAAGTCTTCGGAGGGCAGCTGTTCAAAGCTCCCTGCATATGTCACAGCTCTGTTTATCAGACAGATTTACATGCAGACTGCCTTGCCATTTGGAAGCAATTCCATGATTTATGTTTGCAGCACATTTCCAAGTGTTGTGAAAAACAAAGAGTGGCAGGGTAATCAGGGGTGGCTGGGTGGCCTGATATTGATGTGATTTTCCCTGGGCATTGTTTTTGATACAATCATTATGATTAAAAAATAACGTAAAGAGGTAGATGTGTACTGCTCTCTTAAGATAACAGAATATTCGCAGTTCTCAGATGTCTAGTACCCTGAATAACACACAGTAAGAATTGACACTAACACAATCTGTGTTAGATGTCAAACCAGTTCATGTACTTCAAGGCCAGGGACTGAGGCATTCTTGGTCCACTGTGCACTATTAATTTTATGGCTCATTACACTATTCTGTTCCAGGCTAATCTAAACCACTTTTGCAACAAATGTGGCTGTCCTCAGACCCCAGGTACAACATGCCCAGGACTGTCTGCGGTTTGCGTACCGGGCAGGTGTCGGTGTGGAAGACTCCATCCTCTACCTGCTACACCGAGCCCACTCGCATCTGGATAAGGGAAATGGCACAGTGAGGATCCTCTTCTTGGACTTCTCGAGTGCCTTCAACACCATCCAGCCCCTATTGCTTCAGGACAAACTGAACAGGATGCGAGTGGACCCCTGCCTGGTCACCTGGATCTCCAGCTACCTCACTGACAGGCTGCAGTACGTCAGGCTGAAGGACATCACGTCTGACACTGTGATTAGCAGCACTGGAGCACCCCAGGGCACGGTGTTGGCCCCTCTTCTCTTCACCCTGTACACCGCGGACTTCTGCTACAACTCAGAGCTGTGCCACATTCAGAAGTTTGCCGATGACACAGCCATCGTTGGGTGTATCAGTGACGACAGAGAGGAGGAGTATAGGAGCCTGGTGAGGGACTTTGCTGTGTGATGCAACAGGAACCATCTGCAGCTCAACACCTCGAAGACCAAGGAGCTGGTCATTGACTTTGGGAGGTCCAGACCAAGGTCACGACCAGTTTGGATCGAGGGAGTTGAGGTGGAGGCTGTGGATTACTACAAGTACCTCGGGCTGTGGCTGGACAGCAAGCTGGAGTGGACTTGCAACACCAAACACTTATACAGGAAGGGACAGAGCAGGCTATACTTCCTTAGGAGGCTGCGGTCCTTTAACATCTGCAGGAAACTCCTGTGGATGTTCTATCAGTCTGTGGTCGCCAGTGTCCTGTTTTACACCGTGGTGTGCTGGGGGGGCAGCACATCCAAGAAGGACACATCCAGGCTGGACAAACTGATCAGGTGGGCCGGCTCTGTGGTCGGCATGAAGCTGGACTCTCTGGTGACAGTGGCAGAGAAGAGGTCTATGGACAAACTATTGAACATCATGGACGATGTCAGTCACCCTCTGCACACCGTCATCAGCAACCAGAGGAGCCTGTTCAGTGACAGAATGCTCCTTCCCAAGTGCAGGACAAACAGACTTAAAATCTCCTTTGTCCCTCATGCCATCAGACTGTACAACTCCTCTCTGGGGGGGAACAGGAGGGGTAACAGGAGGACAGAGGATGGGAAGGAGCAGTAGCCTAGCCTAACAATAAGCAATACTGGACAATGTGCAATATAATGTGCAATATCTCTCCTGCTGCCGCCCCCCCCCTTCCTTCCTCTCTTCCCCATATCTTATTCTTTTTATATTTCATTCTCATCTCATTATCTCTAGCCGCTTCCTCCTGTTCTACAGGGTCGCAGGCAAGCTGGAGCCTATCCCAGCTGACTACGGGCGAAAGGCGGGGTACACCCTGGACAACTCGCCAGGTCATCACAGGGGTGACACATAGACACAGACAACCATTCACACTCACATTCACACCTACGGTCAATTTAGAGTCACCAGTTAACCTAACCTGCATGTCTTTGGACTGTGGGGGAAACCGGAGCACCCGGAGGAAACCCACGCGGACACGGGGAGAACATGCAAACTCTGCACAGAAAGGCCCTCACCGGGCACGGGGCTCGAACCCGGACCTTCTTGCTGTGAGGCGACAGCGCTAACCACTACACCACCGTGCTGCCCTCTTTTTTTTTTTATTTGTATATGTAAATACTTAATTTATTTTAATTTATCTAGAAGTTTTCTCTATTTCTTTTCTCTGTTTATCTGTAATAATGCTGCTGGAATCTTAATTTCCCTGAGGGAACCCGCCCAAAGGGATCAATAAAGTTTTATCTAATCTAATCTAATCTAATCTAATCTAATCTAATCTAATCTAATCTTGTTTGTGTAAAAGGTCAGAAGATGTAGATATTTAAAGTGAATTTTGCTTTGTTTTTCTGATTTTTCAAGCGCAATTATTGTGACGCAAAACAGCAGTTTTAATGTCTATTCCAATGAGTTTATATGCTTCCCCAATAGCCCCTTTATCTCTGCTCTTTTTTAGAGCCGTCTGTCTGTCCATCCATCCATATATCTCATCTCACTATTTCTAGCCGCTTTATCCTGTTCTACAGGGTCGCAGGCAAGCTGGAGCCTATCCCAGCTGACTATATATATATATATATATATATATATATATATATATATATATATATATATATATATATATAAAAATTCTCCTTCTCACCCCCGGCGGGGGGGTGGTATCCATGTCATCCTCAAGCTCGGGTCCTCTACCAGAGGCCTGGGAGTTTGAGGGTTCTGCGCAGTATCTTCGATGTTCCTAGGACTGCGCTCTTCTGGACTGAGGCTTCAGATGTTGTTCCTGGGATTTGCTGGAGCCACTCTCCCAGTTTGGGGGTTACTGCCCCAAGTGCCCCCACTACCACGGGGACCACGCAACCCTTGACCTTCCACATCCGTTCCAGCTGCTCTTTCAACCCTTGATACTTCTCAAGTTTCTCATGTTCCTTCTTCCTGATGTTGGCGTCAGCTGGGATCGCCACATCTATCACCACCACCCTCTTCTGCTCTTTGTCCACCACCACTATGTCCGGTTGGTTAGCCAGGATCTGTTTGTCAGTCTGGAAGCTGAAGTCCCACAGAATCTTGGCCCTGTTGTTCTCAGCCACCTTCTGTGGTATGGCCCATTGGGACTTGGGCATTTCTATTCCATACTGGTTGCAGATGTTCCTGTATACTATCCCAGCCACTTGGTTGTGCCTCTCCATGTACGCTGATCCAGCTAGCATCTTACACCCTGCTACTATGTGCTGGACTGTTTCAGGGGCTTCTTTGCACAGTCTGCATCTTGGGTCTGATCTACTCTGGTAGATCCTGGCCTCTATGGCTCTTGTGCTTATGGCCTGTTCTTGTGCTGCCATGATTAGTGCCTCTGTGCTGTCTGTCAGTCCTGCATTATCCAGCCACTGGTAGGATTTCTTGATATCAGCCACTTCCTCTATCTGACGGTGGTACATGCCATGTATGTCATTCGGATTGGACAAGTGTGGCCGGATGGTCTCAAAGAGAGGCAAGATGATCCGGACTGAAGGGATTGACCTACCAGAGGGCAACATAGGTGATATCCAAGACAGCTACAAGTACCTTGGCATCCCACAGGCTAATGGAAACCATGAAGAGGCCACAAGGAAGTCAACCACAGCCAAATACCTCCAGAGAGTAAGGCAGGTCCTGAAAAGTCAGCTGAATGGTAAAAACAAGGTCCGAGCCATCAACATGTACGCACTACCAGTCATCAGATACCCCGCTGGTATCATAAACTGGCCAAAGGAGGAGATAGAAGCCACAGATATCAAGACGGTACATATATATATACATATATATAGGGACATATATATATATATATATATATATATATATATGGAGGCACAGTGGTGTAGTGGTTAGCGCTGTCGCCTCACAGCAAGAAGGTTCGGGTTCGAGCCCCGTGGCCGGCGAGGGCCTTTCTGTGTGGAGTTTGCATGTTCTCCCCGTGTCCGCGTGGGTTTCCTCCGGGTGCTCCGGTTTCCCCCACAGTCCAAAGACATGCAGGTTAGGTTAACTGGTGACTCTAAATTGACCGTAGGTGTGAATGGTTGTCTGTGTCTATGTGTCAGCCCTGTGATGACCTGGCGACTTGTCCAGGGTGTACCCCGCCTTTCGCCCGTAGTCAGCTGGGATAGGCTCCAGCTTGCCTGCGACCCTGCAGAACAGGATAAAGCGGCTAGAGATAATGAGATGAGATATATATACGGTATATATATATATATATATATATATATATATATATATATATATATATATATATAACAGTTATTCCATGAAATTGAGTCGTGCATGAGCTGACAGCTGAGTTGGCTATAAGCCATGTATGATGAGATTGAATGGAATAATTATTTTATTCTACCCACATTCATTGGATTTTGAGAAACAGAGCATTTTTATTTTTTGTAAATTCGATAAATAAAAACTTTATACAAAATGTTTGACAAAATCATTTTTGCCTAGAATGTACACAAACCCAAAATGACAGTAGCAATTTGTGAAAAATGCTATAATAATAATGATTGAAAAAAAGATATGTTCTTACCATCAAATACTTTCATTCCATATTTGGTTGCTTTTTTTGTATTTTTTGGGGTTTTGTTTTCGAGTAGAATTTTAATTTTGTCCTTGGTTGGTTCAGCAATATGCTCTGCCATTTTGTTTTTCTCGACTCACGGTATATAAGCTGGTAGCCTCGTAGTAGAGCAGCCAATCAGAGCATGCAATTGCTCATATCCAGTGAATGTGGACAGAATAAATATATTTATTCTATCCACATTCACTGGATCGAATGTGGATAGAATAAAACAGTTATTCCGCTGAATCTCGTCATACATGGCTTATAGGCACCTTGTTGGCTATCAACTCATGTACAACTCGATTTCGTGGAATAACTGTTAAATATATTTTTGGGGATTAAAAAAGGGTCTTGATGAACAGTCATATATGCATTCAAGCACTGGGTATTGTAATCACAGGTATCCTTTGATAACCTAACCACTGATTTTAAAATCTGTACAAAGTTTAAAATCTTTTTGAAAAAAGTAAAAAGTGACCTTAAGTAATCAATCATGTATCCATAAACTAACTGGACACAGTAATCATATGTATCCTCTCATAAACATTTGCATCCAATGATTTTAAGTAACACTATACATGATAACCTGTATAGGTAGGCTATTGCTGTGTGTGTTTATTGATGGTGGTTTGGGGGAAGCAGGGATGTAGGAGTTAAACTTGTTCGGAATACAACTGTGGTCATTTTCATGGCACACTCTTCATGTAACATGTTGGCCCTTTGGCTCCCAGGACATTGGAACCATACTGCGAGTGTCATATATCATTGATCCAATCAGGTTTAAGACTCCAAACAAACACTTCCTGTCTGCCTGATGTTACGGTGGCTCAAAGAAACCCTTGCCTGATCATTGCCTGAACTCCAAGCTCTACCACCCTGATGGTGCTGAAAAGACAGCTCCATTTCTGCACCAATGTTTTGGAGCACAAAAGACTGCAAAAAAGGCCACATGGCGGATCCATGCATCTTGCTCCTGATCCACAACTAGTTCTGGTGGCTTTTGTTGGAGGCAGGTGTACAGTGGTGCTTGAAAGTTTGTGAACCGTTTAGAATTTTCTATATTTCTGCACAAATATGACCTAAAACAACATCAGATTTTCACACAAGTCCTAAAAGTAGCTAAAGAGAACCCAGTTAAACAAATGAGACAAAAATATTATACTTGGTCATTTATTTATTGGAGAACATGATCCAATATTACATATCTGTGAGTGGCAAAAGTATGTGAACCTCTAGGATTAGCAGTTAATTTGAAGGTGAAATGAGAGTCAAGTGTTTTCAATCAATGGGATGACAATCAGGTGTGAGTGGGCACCCTGTTTTATTTAAAGAACAGGGATCTCTCAAAGTCTGATCTTCACAACACATGTTTGTGGAAGTGTATCATGGCATAAACAAAGGAGATTTCTGAGGACCTCAGAAAAAGCATTGTTGATGCTCATCAAGCTGGAAAAGGTTACAAAACCATCTCTAAAGAGTTTGAACTCCACCAATCCACAGTCAGACAGATTGTGTACAAATGGAGGAAATTCAAGACCATTGTTACCCTCCCCAGGAGTGGTCGACCAACAAAGATCACTCCAAGAGCAAGGTGTGTAATAGTTGGCGAGGTCACAAAGGACCCCAGGGTAACTTCTAAGCAACTCAAGGCCTTTCTCACATTGTCTAATGTTAATGTTCATGAGTCCACCATCAGGAGAACACTGAACAACAATGGTGTGCATGGCAGGGTTGCAAGAAGAAAGCCACTGCTCTCCAAAAAGAACATTGCTGCTCATCTGCAGTTTGCTAAAGATCATGTGGACGAGCCAGAAGGGTACTGGAAAAATGTTTTGTGGATGGATGAGACCAAAATAGAACTTTGTGGTTTAAATGAGAAGCGTTATGTTTGGAGAAACACTGCATTCCAGCATAAGAACCTTATCCCATCTGTGAAACATGGTGGTGGTAGTATCATGGTTTGGGCCTGTTTTGCTGCATCTGGGCCAGGACGGCTTGCTATCATTGATGGAACAATGAATTCTGAATTATAGCAGCGAATTCTAAAGGAAAATGTCAGGACATCTGTCCATGAACTGAATCTCGAGAGAAGGTGGGTCATGCAGCAAGACAACGACCCTAAGCACACAAGTCGTTCTACCAAAGAATGGTTCAAGAAGAATAAAGTTAATGTTTTGGAATGGCCAAGTCAAAGTCCTGACCTTAATCCAATCAAAATGTTGTGGAAGGACCTGAAGCGACAAGTTCATGTGAGGAAACCCACCAACATCCCAGAGTTGAAGCTGTTCTGTACGGAGGAATGGGCTAAAATTCCTCCAAGCCGGTGTGCAGAACTGATCAACAGTTACCGGAAATGTTTAGTTGCAGTTACTGCTGCACAAGGGGGTCACACCAGATACTGAAAACAAAGGTTCACATACTTTTGCCACTCACAGATATGTAATATTGGATCATTTTCCTCAATAAATAAATGGCCAAGTATAATATTTTTGTCTCATTTGTTTAACTGGGTTCTCTTTATCCACTTTTAGGACTTGTGTGAAAATCTGATGATGCTTTAGGTCATATTTATGCAGAAATATAGAAAATTCTAAAGGGTTGACAAACTTTCAAGCACCACTGTAAATAACCGTATAAAAGTCCTTCCTGCACCATTCATGGCACCTTTGGGGGTGCCAATCTCCGTTTCATAGCCCTTGGCCTCTCACCTACATTACAGTACATAACTAGGGTTACAGTGGAGGGCTGGTCCTCTGGTAACCACGAGAGTTTGATTCCCCACTTGCATCTGTATTGCAGGGTGCCTTGCCAGATGGCAGTAGGCACCATTTTTATGATGGTCTTTGGTATGGCCTGACCATGAGTAGAACTTGCGTTCGAGAGGCGGACACGCTAATCAAAAGGCCACTCACCGGTAACTGTATAAAACTCTGTATTATTTGTTCCCTTATGGCCTACTTCAGCTCCTAACATTAGATCTGTAAGCTGCACTGCATCCTTAACACTATTAATTTTTAAATGGTCACCAAGCACAGAGCAGACACCAAGTCTGGTGACACAATCACAGGATATCCCTTTACTAGGAGGGAAGCTATGGCCTAATGGTTAGAGAAGCAGCTTTGGGATCTAAAGGTCTCTGGTTTGATTCCTTGGACCAGCAGGAATGGCTGAAGTGTCCTTGAGCATAGTCAAGTTTATTTGTATAGTGCTTTTAACAATAGACATTGTCCCAAAGCAGCTTTACAGAATTTGAATGACTTTAAATATGAGCTAATTTTATCCCTAATCTATCCCTAATGATCAAGCCTGTGGCGACGGTGGCAAGGAAAAACTCCCTCAGACGACATGAGGAATCAGACTCAAAAGGGAACCCATCCTTATTTGGGCAACAACAGACAACATGACTATAACATTAACAGTTTTAACATGAAGTCAGTTTCGTTGATGGAAACTTGAGTGCAAAGCTGTTCATGACAACTGCAGTCTTAAAGTGCATATCACGGGTAAATTCAGGAGCAAGATCAATGCAATTCTCCCACTTTACATCAAACCTTGGTCAAATATCCGCAACATTCCGCATCCTGTGCAATCCTTCCACCCTGCACAATACCAGAAAAATTCAGCTGAAATCAAGCCACCCGAGGCGAACCGGTCCGCCTCCGAAAAACCCCG
Source organism: Neoarius graeffei (assembly GCF_027579695.1). NCBI lineage: Eukaryota > Metazoa > Chordata > Actinopteri > Siluriformes > Ariidae > Neoarius > Neoarius graeffei. The sequence continues at coordinate 65,791,011 of NC_083576.1, forward strand.
GCACCTGAACCTCCCGGCAAACACCGACTCCCGCGACGCCACATGCAGGACGCCCCCTCCGAATCCCACATCAGCGACGGTCCGTTTACGAGAAAACTACCTGGTGATTTTCTGCAAATTTCTTCAATGTTATCGCGTAATTATTAAAATGGTTAACAGATGTATCGTAGGAGGGTGTAGCAACACCAATCATGATGGGATTAGTACTCATCGTTTTCCAAAAGCCCGGACAATGAAAGAGAAACGGAAGTGCTTGGTCTACATAGGCTGTGCACTGAAACCGTGCAAAGCCCCCGCAGCCCGCCGGCGCCCCCGCAGATAACGCCACGAATCCGGCTCCAGACCCCCCCCCCAGACGCGCACCTAACCCTCAAACGCTCCCCAGGCTGCTCTGGGCATGTGTCTCTGGATAAGAATGTCTGCGAAATGCCGTTTATGTAATGTCAGACCAACATGTCTGATTACTGATTGTTAACATACAAACCCTCTTGATTTTGGCAAAGACATCATTTCAGAAGCATTCAGTCTTGATTGTATAACACCAATTCATGTTCTCACAAATTAGTTTATGACAACTTGTTCTGCTGTCTGAAATGTGCAAGACAATGTCCAAGTACAATGACTCTCGTGTTGATCTCATGTTGTGTTCCCATGGCTACACATGAGATGGTTAAAAAAAAACCAAAAAAAAAAAAACCCACACGTGCTAATGCACTATATTTTTGGTTGCTACTCTCTGAGGAGGAAGGTTTAAAAGCCCCTCGAACATATGACATTCATTAGAAATCTCAAATTCTGCAACTTGGGTTACTCTTCCCCTAGGAAATACAGTATATGACATAAACAACTCTAGTTTTTGACTCTCAGCTCAACACTTCCAGCTTCACTGGAACTCTGAAACACTTCTTTTGATTTTTTTTAAAGCAACATCATATATGTTTTTTGAAATGCATTAATGCATTTGCAACATAAGAAACATACAGTATTTTAAAGATGTCCTCACATTTTCACATAGAAGTAAGAACTAATGCATAGTTATGACTTCGCTGGGGAATTTAGTTCAAAAATACCAGCTGGCTAAAATTTAGATTTAAAACAGTATACTAGTCTTTGGTCAAAACCTGAGGGAGGTTAGACCTTACATCTAATCTTGGAGTAAAAGAGACAGAAAGGGCCTTCTATTTCTGTCTTCATCAGTTTTCCTTACTGCAGGTCACAACATTTTGGTTCCTTGCAAGTTTGCAGTAGTTATTGTTTAGAAGAAGTTTTAGATCAGTGATAGAGCGGTGTTATTGGACTTAAGTCAGAGTGCATCTCTGATGTTATGAGAAATTAAAGAGGTTCTTTAAAACAAAGAAGGACAGAAAGAGAGAAAAAAGCAACAAATAGACAAGTGTGGGAGAGTAACTTGACAATCTGGGGATGTTCTCATTTCTTCAAATTCTCATGGGAAAGCAATAACAGCACAATTGCAGGATTGCTAGTATAAAAATATACTGTGACATACTGTTATTTTGTAACTACAAACAAAAAAGTGTGCAGTGTTAAGAGATAAGGACTCACTATTTACAAAAGCCAAGTTTTGCTTTAATGTGTGGCCTAAGAGTGTAAACAAAAACCAGTAAGTTAACAACCAGGTTAAACTAATCCATGAACTCAACTGCCCTTGTTGTATAGACCCCTTCGCAGTAAACGTCATTCATACGTAAGCGGAAATTGCGCGCGCAGCCTGGACCCAAAAAAGACTCAGAAATGCCTAGTTGTTGTGTTGTCGGGTGTCAGAATTGTAGCAGTGATGGGGTTAAAATGTTCAGAATTCCAGCAGGATCTCACCCATTCCAAAAAAATCGCCGACGTCTATGGCTACAAGCCATCAAACGTGTAGACTGGGATGAAAGCACTATCAAAAATGCGCGGGTTTGCAGCGCCCACTTCATCACAGGTAAGATCAGGCTATTTATTAAATCTTTCTTTTTTATTCTTTCTAGTCTTCGTTTATTGATGTAGCAAAATACTTTGGTAACGTTTGTCTGATTAGCTGGGTCATAGTTACACAATGTAATGAATATTGTTAGCATGTTAACTTAGCTTTGCATGCAATTTTGTTTGTAGGAGAGGTCTCGCTTGACTCAAGCAGTCCAGATTTTGTGCCATCATTATTTGTGTATGCCAAAAATCACAATTTTAAAGCAAGAATGGAAAGGTAAAATTGTGTGCCCTCACTCTAAATGCCAACTTGCGTTGACTGCTGTAACCTAGCTCCCGCCCCGTTCAGTTTCATTTCTGCTCTCTGCCTCTCGCTTTTTACGCAGCTCTGATTTCTCTTAGCTGCACTCTTTACACTATCATTCCTTTCATGCCATTACCTCCTGCAAATTGCTGTTTAGTGTTGGTATTTGCTGTTGTAGCTAAAGCCACATTGCCATCACATCACTGGCATAATTTGATTAAAACAAAATGAATATGAATGTCCCATTGTTAATCAAGTTGTACATGCTCGCACATAACATAATCATATGCGTCTAAAGACTTGTAGGCACGAAGTTTTTCGTGGGTGTACACTGAAGTCTTGTCAATAAGGTACGAGTATATATCTGGCCATTGTATACCAGGGAACTTACTAACATCGTCCGTCCACTCTTTAATTAAATGAGGATCCGGTAGGCGATGTCCACTTGTTAGAGTTAACTTATTTATGTAGCATTCTCGATCTTGTAACGACAATTGTTTTGCATAATCTGACAGCTCATAATGCCGGTCTATGGGCAGCGCCATTGTTTCTGGGTCCAGGCTGCGTGCGCATTCTGGCAACGGTCGGTTTGTTTACAAACATGCGAAGGGGTCTATAGAATGTTAACTATGTAAGACCCCAAACACACACACACACACACACACACACACACACACACACACACACAAAAAAAAAAAAAAAACAGCCTCTGTACATTCAAATTCATGAGAAAATAATATATTAAATATGCCACTTCAATGCACATTCATGCAATTATCCAGTCGGGCGATCATGTGGCTGCAGCACATCATAAAATCACACAGATACAGGAAAGGGCTTCAATTAATTTTCGCATCAAACATCAGAATGGGGAAAAAGTGATCTCTAGTAACTTTGAATGTGGTGTGGTTGTGATATTGCCTGGTCTTTTTCGCTGTCCAGTTTTGGTGAGTCTGTGCTCACTGTAGCCTCAAATTCCTGTTCTTGGCTGTTACTGGTCTTACTGTTGTAGCCCATGAGCCTCAAGGTTCAAAATGGTGTGCATTCTGAGATGGTTTTCTGCTCACTACTGCTGTAAACAGTGGTTACACTATGAATGTCATCTCGAACCAGTCTGGCCATTCTTCTCTGACCGCTCTCATCAACAATTTGTTTCTGCCTGCTTTTTGCCCCATTTATAAACTCATTATAGAGAGTGCTGTGCGTGAAAATACCAGGAGATCAGCAGTGTCTGAAATACTCCAACCATCTTGTCTGACACCAACAATTATGCCATGGCAAGTTACTGAGATCACAAACAATTTCTCCATTTTAAGCAATTTCCTTCGGGATCGATAACGTTTTCGGATTCGGATGGTTGATGTGAACATTAACTGAAGCTCTTGACCTGTGGCTGAAAAGTTCTGAACAAAATGAGATTTTTTTTGCTTTCATATGTAAATAAAGTGCCATGTCACAGATGACCTTTAGAATTACTCCGGTATTACTTTGGGATTATGATAATACCACACAGTGTGAAAGTATATGCCCTGTGTTAATCAGAATCAGAAAAAAGAAGACCAGGACAATACCAACCCAACCTCTATTAAGCAAGCATAACAAGAATTACTTGACAGACACAAAGTTTAGAATGATTTCACTTACTTGAGCACGTGTGTGGAGCCATTGATCTGTGTAGATGTGCAGGGCGTTCTAGATGCAAGGATAGAGGGACGTCGGTAGCGCCGGTGGCCACAGCAGAGGATGATGAGGAAGGCACGGCGGAAGGACTTGTTGAGGAAGGCATAGAGGATGGGGTTGAGCATGGAGTTGATGTAGCCCAGCCACAGGCACGCAGCCCACAGCTGCTCGGGCACTGTGTAGTCTATGAAAGGGTCCACCACATTGGTGATGAAGAATGGAGCCCAGCACAGGCAAAAGCAGCCCATTATGATGCACAGAGTCTTTGCTGCCTTGGTCTCAGTGCGCATATGGTGATTGCGCTGGTGTTCAGGACTCTCAGGTCCAGAGCCCGCGCCACCCGCCCTTTGCAGCATGCTGATCTGACGGGCATGTTCACGTGCTGTTACATAGATGCGTTGGTAGGCGAGCACCATCAGACCCAGTGGGATGTAGAAGGCCACCACAGAGCAGGTGAGCGCATATGGCTTGTTCACCATGAACACGCACACTGTGGAGTTGCCACTGAACTTCCGCTCCTCTATCTGTTCAGAAGAGGGGGAATATTTACACACACACACACACACACAAACACACAAATTGCACATTCAGCACACAAAAAGAAAATGTCACACTTTATTTTACTCTCTGTGCTGAGGTTTCTTTTTTCGGTCAGTTCATTGCTATTCCAATCTTTAGGCCCTTGGCCTAGGGGGGAAGTGTCAATTTCTTAGTGGTCGAGGAAATCTTTCTTAGCATTTAAATTTAAAACCAGAGGGACCTTCATCTGAACAGCATTAATTTTCAAAACAGGCGTTTTCAAAGTCAGCCTCTTAGAAAACACTTTAATAAGGCTGGTTGAAAACCTTAAATCTTTCCATGAATTACACATTGCTGAAAAACACTTAAAAATCACTTGGGTAAAAAAATAATAAGAGGGTCATTAGGGTAAAAAATAATAAGAAAAATAATCTTGCTTCACTTTGTTGAAATACACTTTAATTGGATGCAACCCAAATGAAATCTTCTGTGAAGTGTTCTTCTCTCAAGTGGTCTGGATCCCAAGGCAAAATGGTCAGCACACATAACTATAAATATGTACATTATCCAAACAGTTGTTTAGATGATACTCGTGTTGTGAATATTTCCGAGGCGAACTACGTGAGACAACCAAACACAATCATAAGCTTGTGATGTGCTGTTTATTAATTCCATCAGTTGGAAATATTGAGGAGTTAGCAATCATCAGCAATCACTAGATATTCATTCATTCATCTCCAGGAATTGTGGTGTATCTTGAAGCCTGGGATGTCTGGTCATAATCACTAGATGTTCAAAATATATTTTTCTCTTATGAACTGTACACTATTCATTTTTCACCAGTGTTATTTATTTATTTTTTCAACTACAGTCGGAACGTGACCCAAGCCTTCAGTTATACATGAGCTACAAACACTAATCAGCTCCTTTGGGAAGCGAGGTCAAGGGATCTTGCAGTGTTTCTGATGTTCCAACGTTAAAGCCTGCAACTAAATTACAGTCTGAAATAAACAGTCGTTTGGATAATACTCGTGTTGTGAATATTTCCGAGGTGAACTACGTGAGACAACTGAACACAAAAACAAACATGCTCTTATCTTCTCACCAGGGAATGATGCTTATGATCAGGGCTTTGAACCAGAATTTTTTTCCTATTGGTTCGTTCCGAACAGAAACGAAATTTTAACGTTTCTGGTTTTGGGTTCCACCATTAAATAGACGTTCCCGAACCGGTTAGAACAAAAAAATTTCGTTCCCGGAACAGTTAATTACGTTCCCTGTCAGCTGTTTAACAAATGACTATAAAGTTATGTCTCTGTCTCATCCAGCTTAAGCCAAATGTAGGCTAATTCTATTACAACCTTCATTAAATAAGACAAGAAATAATTCAAAACAATTATTTCAAATGTTGGCAATTTGGATTCTCAGTATGTCTTCCCATCTACACGAACAGGAAAAGTGCCAAAAATGAAAGATAATTTGTTTAGTGTGTTACCAAAGGCTAGTCAGGCCCTATAGAGGGCTACCGCATGACGTCACCGCGCCACGAGATTTTGTTAGGCGCCATATTGGAAGACCAAGTACACATCTATGCAAGTACATACATACATAAAACAAACTACACCCGAAATGTAGCCAGGACCGGTTCTGCCCTAATCTGGACCCGGGTGCAACATCACGCAACCCCCCCCCCCCCCAAAAAAAAACCACCAGTCTAAATCAGGACAACCATCACATAACTATAACTATAAACATTTTAGATCAACTATTTTAACTAAATGGGCTATAATAAATAAGCCTGCAGGCAGCCACGGCGGGCTGCCTCAGAAAAGTAACCATTCAATGACACAACTGAAAGCCTGCAGCCACGGCGGGCTGCCTCAGAAAAGTAACCATTTGTCCTACCTTAAAACTCGTTTTGCATTTTCTGCCTCCTTTTTTGTATTTTCAACCCTCCGTTTATTTTCTTTCCTTTTCTGAAAACCCGATTTGTGTCCAGACATTTTGTTCTGCTACCAACGAACTAACTCGTCAGGTCTCGTCTCTCGAGCCCGCGATGATTCCCATGGGAAGGGCAACAACTGATACATTTTTACAAACAGCCAATAGGGAGGTTGCAACGTTCAGGCTCTTCTTTGCTCAGACACTCAGTAATGGAGACAGGATAGTAGTCCACCTTCCCGCTCTCTCCATTCAGTCAGCGAACGTCACACAGGAAGTGAACCCCAGCGGGTCATAGAAACTTGCGCAGGAGGAGAATGGCTTTTTTATTTGTAGGCTACGGAAACTTTGAGGAACGAAATAAAAACCGGTATTAACCGGTTACCATTATTTTTAATAAGCGTTTCTGTTCCGGAACATAAAAAATAATAAAGTTTCTGGTTTCGTTTCTGTTCCATGTGAAATAGAAAAAGTTCCCGGTTTTCGTTTTCGTTCCTTGAACCGGTTCAAAGCCCTGCTTATGATCATTATTTGTAGTGACAGTGTGAAATGAAAAGAATTGTATACTATGCAGGCTATTATGTATTCATGTATTGAAATGATTAATTTTACAAAGAATAAATAATGCCACAGTTTATGAAACCACCATGTTATAAAACTTCTCGAAGCAGAATCATTGCTTTTCTGTGGGAAAAACATACTCAGGATGTCATTTAAACAGTATTTCTGCTATCTGGCTGACTTTCATTCCAGCAAATTAATCTTCATCCTGGACCATTTAATATTTGTTTATATATGGATTATAGACTCTAATAGGGTGATGTGATAGTTTATTTCTATCTGTCATACTTGTGAGTGTGAGTTAATATTTATAGTCTTCCTCATAGCATTTCCTGAATAGTGGATCGACAGCTCAGTGTAGCTTTTTCAGACATTTGCAGCATATACAGTAATAGTAACCTACAACCCCAATTCCAAAAAAGTTGGGACAAAGTACAAATTGTAAATAAAAACGGAATGCAATGATGCAGAAGTTTCAAAATTCCATATTTTATTCAGAATAGAACATAGATGACATATCAAATGTTTAAACTGAGAAAATGTATCATTTAAAGAGAAAAATTAAGTGATTTTAAATTTCATGACAACAACACATCTCAAAAAAGTTGGGACAAGGCCATGTTTACCACTGTGAGACATCCCCTTTTCTCTTTACAACAGTCTGTAAACGTCTGGGGACTGAGGAGACAAGTTGCTCAAGTTTAGGGATAGGAATGTTAACCCATTCTTGTCTAATGTAGGATTCTAGTTGCTCAACTGTCTTAGGTCTTTTTTGTCGTATCTTCCGTTTTATGATGCGCCAAATGTTTTCTATGGGTGAAAGATCTGGGCTGCAGGCTGGCCAGTTCAGTACCCGGACCCTTCTTCTACGCAGCCATGATGCTGTAATTGATGCAGTATGTGGTTTGGCATTGTCATGTTGGAAAATGCAAGGTCTTCCCTGAAAGAGACGTCGTCTGGATGGGAGCATATGTTGCTCTAGAACCTGGATATACCTTTCAGCATTGATGGTGTCTTTCCAGATGTGTAAGCTGCCCATGCCACACGCACTAATGCAACCCCATACCATCAGAGATGCAGGCTTCTGAACTGAGCACTGATGATAACTTGGGTCGTCCTTCTCCTCTTTAGTCCGAATGACACGGCGTCCCTGATTTCCATTAAGAACTTCAAATTTTGATTCATCTGACCACAGAACAGTTTTCCACTTTGCCACAGTCCATTTTAAATGAGCCTTGGCCCAGAGAAGACGTCTGCGCTTCTGGATCATGTTTAGATACGGCTTCTTCTTTGAACTATAGAGTTTTAGCTGGCAACGGCGGATGGCACGGTGAATTGTGTCCACAGATAATGTTCTCTGGAAATATTCCTGAGCCCATTTTGTGATTTCCAATACAGAAGCATGCCTGTATGTGATGCAGTGCCGTCTAAGGGCCCGAAGATCACGGGCACCCAGTATGGTTTTCCGGCCTTGACCCTTATGCACAGAGATCCTTCCAGATTCTCTGAATCTTTTGATGATATTATGCACTGTAGATGATGATATGTTCAAACTCTTTGCAATTTTACACTGTCGAACTCCTTTCTGATATTGCTCCACTATTTGTCGGTGCAGAATTAGGGGGATTGGTGATCCTCTTCCCATCTTTACTTCTGAGAGCCACTGCCACTCCAAGATGCTCTTTTTATACCCAGTCATGTTAATGACCTATTGCCAATTGACCTAATGAGTTGCAATTTGGTCCTCCAGCTGTTCCTTTTTTGTACCTTTAACTTTTCCAGCCTCTTATTGCCCCTGTCCCAACTTTTTTGAGATGTGTTGCTGTCATGAAATTTCAAATGAGCCAATATTTGGCATGAAATTTCAAAATGTCTCACTTTCGACATTTGATATGTTGTCTATGTTCTATTGTGAATACAATATCCATTTTTGAGATTTGTAAATTATTGCATTCCGTTTTTATTTACAATTTGTACTTTGTCCCAACTTTTTTGGAATCGGGGTTGTAGAATATGAAGTGGGTCACTTATAAAATATCTGAAATGCTCTGATAAAACACACCTCATTTACATTCGCACTGAGCTGATTATATCATTCAATGACTAATCATTTTCACGAAAGCAAGTTTGCTTCCACAACTCATCCTAATGATTGCCAAAGAGAAAAAAAAAGATCTTTAAACATTCCAGAGACAAATACATTTTTAAACACTGGACTAGCTGTGACAGCAAATGGATGTGACTCACCAAATCATTTATTCCAATACTGTTCCAGCCTTGCATAATTGGTAAGAAGGATATAACAGTTGGGATAGTCCAGCATCCTCCTATCATAAGAGCAACTCTCAGTGGTGTCATCTTGTTCCTATAGACCAGAGGCTGACAACAGATGGCATAATACCTGCAACAGAAGGTTCAAAAGCATTTTTCTTACATATATAAAAGCTAATTTAATACTAATAAGATTATGGGAACACTTTAGCATTAATACACCATAAATAAAAATAAATGCAACTAATATTTGTATCAAGAAAGGAATAAAACATGACAGGGCATGCTATTATAGGCGAATGATTAATGGGGTGCTGTGATGCCTTGAAAATTATTTTTTCTCGAACAGCACGTCCTCAAGTGTTTTATTCCTCCTTTAGTTCTTCATGTAATCCTTTGTCAGCAATTACAATTTTTTTTAATTAGTTAAAGAACACAGCATACTTTTAACTGTTTATAGTTAACATTTAATATTGTGGAACATCCACAAGGCAAGTTATTTCCTGTAATCACATTGTTCATGTTGTTCCATCGCCAACGGCTGTGGTGAATGCTCATTCTAGCTGGTTGAGGGCTGACATCAGTGCTGTGATATAACTGAAGTTATTCTATCTACATTCACTGGATATGAGCAATCGCACGCTCTGATTGGCTACTCTACTACTAGGCTATCAGCTCATATACCATGAGTAGAGAAAAACAAAATGGCGGAGCGGGTTGCTGAACCAACCGAGGATGAAATAAAAACTCTACTCGAAAACAAAACACCCAAAAATACAAAAAAAAAAGCAACAAAATATGGCATAAAAGAATTTGATGGTAAGAACATATCTTTTTTTTTTTACGAATTATTATTATATTAGCATTTTTCACAAATTGCTACTGTCATTTCACAGGTTTGTTTACATTCTCAGCGGAAATGATTTTGTCGAACGTTTTGTATAAAGTTTTTATTTATCGAATTTGCAAAAAATGAAAATAAAAATACTCTGTTTCTCAAAGTCCAGTGAATGTGGATAGAATAAAACAGTTATTCCACTCAATCTCATCGTACATGGCTTATAGCCGACTCTGCGTTATGCGCCTTGTCGGCTATCAGCTCATATATGACTTGATTTCGTGGAATAACTGTTAAATATTGTAATAATAAACCAAATAAACAAACAAACAAAAAAAATCAACACCTGCCTTAACCATCAGCGAGTAAAATTATACTCTAAATGACCAACATGAACCAACTTGACTTATACTGGACCTGTTTTATTCATGGATTAAATATACATTAGTCAATGCAGGTGTATGTGGTGAACATTTAAACAATGCTCAATTAATTTGTGTAACCTTGCTTTGTTACTCTGTTAATATTACACTTGATGTATTAACGCTGAAGCTAAATGGTTTGTTTGTTAATGTTAATTAATGCAGTAAATATTAGTTATTTGAATATTAATGTGAAGCACTACCACTATTATATTGTACAGTGTATTAAGGTATAATTTTATATGCATTATTTTAAATAAATAGAAATGTGGCAAAGTGTCCAGTCTGAAAAAAGCAAACAATTTCTACCAGGCTGTGTATAAACATGCTTGCCAAACTACAGTATCATGACCTTTTTAATCTGTCAGGCTAGATTTCCAATAGCAACTTTAAATGAGCCTTTAACACAGGCGGCACAAAAGATTTTGACATCTTACCCCCTTCCTGCTTCATGGGTGCCATCAGCTAGGGCTTTGACCATTCAGCATGCCATAATGACCATGTTAGGAAATAATTTTAAGTATTTATTTAACAGAATACATGAATCCTGTGTACTAATGAGTGTACAGTTTAAAAAAAAATCCTAATTACCTTGCCCGGAACGGAGGCCACCACGGGGCAAGGTACTGTTTTCGGTCAGGTTTCTTTGTTTTTTTTTTGTTAATGATGTTACGGGAAAACGGCTGGATCAATCTTCATGAAACTTTCAGGATAGATGGGCATTGGTCTCAAATAGAACCTCCAACATTTTGAGGGTCATCTGGTCAAGGTCACCAAAAAGGTCAAAATCGTTTTTGTTGTGGCTACTGCCTCATATAGTGGTGCAAGCCATTAGGTCATTGTGCTGTAAGAATGTAAGAGTGTAACGATTGCGAACTGCACATGCACATACGCGTGTTCCGATTAAAATGGCCGGTGAGTGTAGCCAATTCGGTTCACCATTCGAAATAAATGAACTACCGGTAGATTAAAGAAATCACTTTCAGACATGTTTATGCTTATTACAGAGGGAAAGTGCGTTCCACTGAGCTCTAGCGCCAGGCCATTTCCGGGAAATAAGAGTTTGGGTCATGGCGACAGCGTGTGTATGTTAGCCTCAGTTCTGTGGTTTCAGTTTCGAAAACTGTAAGAGGTAAGAGTAGAATAATATAAAGTACAGACACTTGGTATATTTTACTTCTGTGATTTTTAATTTGTTCATTTTTGGATTACGCATCATTTTTGTAGCTACTGCCTCATAGAGTAAAAAAAAAAAAAAAAAAAAAAATTATATATATATATATATATATATATATATATATATATATATATATATATATATATATATATATGCTATATTTACTGTATGGACATGGTATCAGAAAACAATTTTATTTATAAGCAGTAGCCACATGTCCCCATAAGGTACCTATTTTTTTCGCGATATCTTCCTTCATATTCATCATAAGTGCTACAGAGGGGCGAGGTTTGTGACTGGCAATACTTGTTTTGAATTGATTTACCCTTTGAGAGATGTTGATTTTGTACCACAGCTCATGATCTCAAAGCTGTCAAGTTTCTGAAACGATGGATACCGCAAGAAAGAATAACGCTCTAGGCAACTTTTGATGTGATTTTTTTCTACAACAGAAACTGAAAAAAAAAATGCTCACATGAATGTGAGAAAAATAAGTCTGGTGTGGAGGAAGTTGTTGATGAATGACCAGCACTCCGATTTTACAGGAATAAACGGAGATGACTGTGTGCAAGTGGAGAAATGCTGGTGATATAACAGCACAGATGTCTTGGTGTGATGGGTCCTACTATCTGTATGACTGGCAGTAAAAATAACTCAGATGTGCATCAGAGATGGCATACATCACAAAAGAGTGCCTGCTTCTTTTTTTCTTATTACAGCCACTGTAATGTCTTTTCAGAAAAAAATCATATGCAAATGGGGAAACTACAGGATGGGTGCACAGAGAAAACTTTAAATCAAGTCTTCTTCTTTTTTTGGCTGCTCCCGATTAGGGGTTGCCACAGCGGATCTTTCGTCTCCATTGCTCCCTGTCTTCCGCATCCTTCTCTACCACACCTGCCACTTTCATGTCCTCTCTCACCACATCCATGTATCTCTTCTTTGGCCTTCCTCATTTTCGTTTGCCTGGTAGTTCCATCCTCAACATTCTCCTTCCAACATGCTCTGCATCTCTTCTCAGGATGTGCCCATACCATCTCAGTCTCATCCCTTTTAGCTTAATTCCCAAGCTCTCCACATGTGCTGTCCCTCTGATGTGCTCGTTCCTTATCCTGTCCAACCTTGTCACTCCCATCGCAAACCTTAACATCCTCAACTCCGCCACCTCCAACTTTGCCTCCTGGCTCTTCATTAAGGGTACGGTCTCCAATCCATACATCACAGCTGGTCTCACTACTGTCTTATACATCTTACCTTTCACTTTTGCTAGGACTTTCCTATCACAAATGACTCCCGAAATCCTTCTCCAACTGCTCCACCCTGCCTGCACTCTCTTTCTCACCTCACTATCGCAGCCCCCATTTTCCTGCACAGTTGACCCCAGGTACTTGAATTCACCAACTTTCTTTCCGTCTACTCCTTGCATCTTCACTACACTCTCATCCCCATTCTCATTGATGCACATGTATTCTGTTTTGCTCCTGCTCACCTTCATTCATCTTTGTTCCAATGCATACCTCCATCTCTCCAAACCCAACTCAACCTCCTTTCTACTTTCACCACATATCACAATATCATCTGCGAACATCATGTTCCATGGTGACTCTTGCCTCACTTTGTCCATCAAGCTATCCATCACGATGGCAAACAAAAAAGGACTCAAAGCAGATCCTTGATGGAGTCCCACCTTCACCTTGAACCATTCAGTCGTTCCAACTGCACACCTCACTGCTGTTTCACTGTTCTCATACATGTCTTGCACCACTGTAATATAATTCTCATTCACTCCACTCTTTCTCATACAATACCATAACTCATCTCTCGGCACTCTATCGTATGCCTTCTCCAGGTCTACAAACACACAATGTAGCTTTCTCTGGCCTTCCCTGTACTTCTCCCTTACCATTCTTAAAGCAAAAATTGCATCCGACGTGCTCTTCCTTGGCATAAACCTGTACTGCTGTTCACAGATTGCTACCTCTCTTCTCAATCTCGCCTCCAATACCCTTTCCCATAGCTTCATGGTGTGGCTCATCAATTTTATCCCTCTGTAATTACTGGAGCTCTGTACATTTCCCTTATTCTTGTATATTGGGACTAGCACACTCTTCCTCCATTCATTTCGCATTTTCTCATTCTCTAGGATCTTATTAAACAATCTCGTTAGGCACTCCAGAGCCGTCTCACCCAAACATCTCCAAGCCTCAATTGGGATACCATCTGGTCTGACTGCTTTCCCAGTCTTCATTCTTTTCATGGCTGCCCTCACCTCATCCTTACTAAGCAACTCTGCTTCCTGATTTCCTGTCTACAGTGAATCTGACCTTTTCTCTCTTGGATTCTCCTCATTTAATAAATCCTCAAAGTACTCTTTCCACCTTCTTAATACACTCTCTTTGTTTGTCAGCACATTTCCATTTACATCTTTCATCACTCTTACCTGCTCTGCATCCCTCACTTCCCTGATTCTCTGCCTAGCTAGTCTGTACAGGTCTTTCTCTCCGTCTTTGGTCTCCAGTCTTTCGTACAACTCCTGGTATGCATCTGCTTTCGCCTTCGCTACCGCTCTTTTTGCCTTCTGTCTCGTCTCTCTGTATAACTGCCTGCTTTCCTCGTCTCTCTGATCGTCCCAATTCTTCTTTGCTAGCCTCTTCTCTTTTATAATTTCCTGCACTTCTTTGTTCCACCACCACATCTTGTCTTCCTTCCTCCTTCCCGATGACCACCCTAGCACCTTCCTAGCTGCCTCTCTTACTAGTACAGCAGTAGTATTCCAATCTTCTGGCAGACTTCCATGACCACTCAATGCTCGTCTCATTTCTTCCCTAAACTCCTTCTGATGTTCAACCTCTTAGTTTCCACCACTTAATCGTCGGCTCCACTATTTCACACTTCCTCTTTTTCACTTTCAAGCTCATCCTGCACACAACCACTTGATGTTGTCTAGCTACACTCTCCCCTGCCATCACTTTACAGTCTCCAGTCTCCTTCAGGTTACCCCTTCTGCAGAGTATGTAGTCCACCTGTGTAGAACTTCCTCTACTCTTAAATGTCATCCTGTGCTGCTCTTTCTTCTTGAAGTATGTATTGACTATTGCCAAATTCACCCTCTTTGAAAAATCAACCACCATTTGCCCTTCCACATTTCTCTCTCTTACACCATATCTGCCCATCACGTCCTCATCGCCTCTGTTTCCCTCGCCAACATGTCCATTGAAATCTGCTCCTATCAGCATGTGCTCCTCCCTCGGTATACTTTCTACCACTTCATCCATCTTTTCCCAGAAAGACTCTTTCTCTTCATTCTCACATCCAACCTGTGGGGCGTACGCACACACAACACTGATTACCATGTAATCAAATTTTAAGTCAGACACTTGATTTAAAGTTTTCTACCATTAGAAAACTTTAAATCAAGTGTTTGACTTAAGATTTGCATGTGGGTATTAGCATAATTTTCTGGGGTGGCATGGTGGTGTAGTGGATAGCACTGTTGCCTCGCAGCAAGAAGGTTCCGGCTTCAAACCCTATCGGTGATGGGGCCTTTTGACGGGGGAGTTTGCATGTTCTCCCCGTGTCTTTGTGGGTTTCCTTCGGGTGCTGTGGTTTCCCCTACAGTTCAAAGACATGCAGGTTAGGTAAAATACGCAGCCACTGGGATTGTACAAAACTGCATACTTGGGCCCAAGCCTGGATAGGCAGGGGAGGGTTGTGTCAGGAAGGGTATCTGGTGTAAAACCTATGCCAAATCAAATATGCAGGACAGATCTGTTGTGGCAACCCCTAACGGGAATAGCCGAAAGAAGAAGCGTCAAGTTTTCCACTTCTACCAATCTAAATATTACATTACCTTACAGACATTTAGCAGACGCTCTTATCCAGAGTGACGTATAACAAGTTCAACAATTTTTTTATCTAATGTGCATGTCTTTGAAGTGTGAGGAAACCCATGCACACATGGGGAGAACATGCAAACTCCGGCCCCCTTTCTGTGTGGATAATTTTAATACTTAATTATTCCGCAACCACTGCACTGTGTACAAGAACCAAGGAAATGGTCTGGCTGTTGGTAGGTACACATTTTACTAGGCATATAATTTGCTTGCATAGACATGAGACAGTCTTTCCATAATCATAAATAAAAAAGGACAGTCATGTCATATTACTCTAATGCTAGCACAGCACAGGCGCCTGCACTTCCTCAACCAAAGATTAACATGCTAGTCAGACACATCTACCATGCAATAAGAGACCACAGCTCATAGCTGAAATGTTCTGCCAAGGGCACACACACAAAAAAAAATTCTTCATTATCAGAAAAGTTATCAGGAGAGGATATATATATATTCTAACTGCATAAAGTTGTCCTTATCATAGATTCAAGTATTCCCTTATTTACCATAATCTAGGCAAAAAAAAAGGCATTTTTTAAAAGCCTAGTTTAATTGGCACACAGATAAGCATAGGAGTGTGCAGGGAGCTTTTAGCTTTTTTTAGGCTAGCTAATGAATTGTTCATCTGTCCACTACTGTACAGTCTAGAGCTTCAGGTACCTACATCCTGTTCCCACGGTAGCTGTCCCGAGGCAACAGAATAATGAGCAGGTTGCGGCTGTTGAGACCCTATCACTGGAGCTTAAAGATGGCTCTTTTTGCATATTTTTTAGTTATAAGTTGTAGCAGTGTCAGGGGCGTCAGAAGCATTTTTAATGTGGGGGGGACACCCTGGCGGGGGGTCCTCCGCCTGAAAATTTTTAATTAATTAGATGCCATTTCCTGCATTCTGGTGTATTTTTAACAGGTTGTTAAACACCTAATTTTACCTACAAAAGTCACTTAATTCAATGACTATTTTAGAGACTCAACAATAAGTCCTCATTCAACTAGTCCATATATTCATCAGCCTGTTTTTAAACCCACCGCTACGCCTAAGATAATGAGATGAATGTGACACAATTTATCACCAACAATGACTTTATGGGTGCATTTTACTTTTTATTTTGTGTTTTCTATTTAGTTTTAGATGCAACACAACATGCCACTGGGCCAAGCAATAGTGACACTCAACTGTATGTTTAAAAATAAGAATATTCATAATTTCACACAATGAACAGGCATGACATGGCATCATGCAAACTTCATAACACAAAATCACACTGTGTCAAGCAACGGTGACGCATAAAAAATAACTTCACACAATGAACAGATGCAATTTTGTTCACCATCAACAGTGACTTTAGTGGGTGCATTTTACTTTTTTCCGATTTAGTGATACTCATAACAAAAATGGCATGGCATCATGCAGTCTTCATAACACAAAATTACACTGGGTCAAGCAATGACACAAAAGACAACTTCACACAATGAACAAGTGCAGTTTTGTCAACCTACATGCAATGGTGGTACTACAGTAGCATTTACAGATTAGTATAACAAATAGATTTATAGATATAACTCCTTCTTACATTGGTGCCACCACAATTTCTACCACTTCATAACTTTTATCCCCCTTTCCTTCACAATCCACCTGGAATAACATCCATCTCTCTCCATCGCTTTCCTCTCTACTATTCCTTCCCCATACACTGATTTCCCATCTTACTTTCCAGAAAACTGGCAAAGACCAGACAAAACAAGGAATCAATAAATATCATCAGAGCAGACTTGACCTCATTCTTGGCATTACAGTAAGGCAGGCCTACTGGGTTTGAATTAAATGATAGCTAACGTTAAGCTAGCTGAGACATCTCCTAACATTGACTAGCCCGCTAACTGCACTAACATTTCCATTGGGACAAAAAACCCTGTCCTGTGGGGAAATTTTGACTGACTTTCCGCTTCTTTGTAAAGAATGTCCTTATGTCCATTGTGTCTGGGGAGGAGCAAATACTGCAAACAATTCATCATCAACCAAGAATACCCCATTAGGCTAAGCTTATTTCACTGTTTAGTTGAATATTAATTTAACGTGTCCTAGGGTTAATTTTGAGGGCATATCACCAGTGCCATATTAAGCCAATGCGGTGCCCCTGGGCACTATACCTCAAGTGCCCCCCCACACACACACACCCTGCGCGCATGTGTTCAGTAACCTCCTGCACACACTCACAAACCTTGCCCTTTGCTGTCAAAAATAGTAGCATATACATAAACAATAGTACACATAAACAAGGTCATTCTTCCTCATTGAAAATTTATTAAATAGGCTACATCAGCCCATCAAATTCACTGAAAACAACCAACGATATGCATGTAGGCATATTGAAATGTCTTATTCAAAAATGAGCAGCATATATTTGTATGTCTCAAGGGGATCCTCGTCGTCGCCGACCCCTCAGCTAACACTGGCTGTGGTTGTAGCATCTCCCCGGCTAGTGCTAGCAGGGCCATCTCCCTCACTAGCATCGCTGATTTCACTAGCTTCGGCTTCAGCGCTGGTAGTGACAGCAGTTGTCGATGTTTTTATAAAAAAAAAAAAACGATCTAACACTGGAACATTTTTAATTGCAGCTACACGCCTGGAGTCTCTCTTTTTTTAATTTTCTCTTCGCACAACCACTCAATTGATGTCTGTCCATTTTTCATTTCTACCGCGGTTTTAAAAAAATTGATACATTTCACCATAGGTGGACTGGCTCAACTGACAGGTTGAGGAAAGGGGGGTTAATGGTCACATAGGCCACTCTTGCTCAGAATTATGATTATTGTTGTTGTTCTTATGAAATTAGTGTTCATAATGAATTATATATGACTATTTAACAATGTCAAGTGTATAACCATTTTAAGTGTACAAACATTCACGAAAAATATTTTTAAATTTTCTGTCATGTGGTGCCCCCCCACTGGCTGTGAGTGGTTGGTGCCCCTGGGCACTGTGCCGCAGGCCCATATAGTTAATCTGGCCTTGCATATCACAAAAGAATACGGTTTTAGCAAAAGCTAGACATTGTGAGGTTGCAATGTGGCTGACGTCACCTCCTCCACTTTCCAGCAGCTGCACCAACATTTCTGTGCTCGCACTGAGATTCACTTCACTCGCGCGCGGTGAGCTGTTGTAGGGAACGCCCAGAAAACCCAGAGTGGATTTTCAGTGGTCTGTGTATTCTCTTATCGATCAAGTGGAATGGATTCTTTCACGAAGCAATAGAAACGGCGCTGGGTGAACTCATATTTTATATTAAATGTGGGGGGGTCCAAACGAAGAATTATGAAACGTGAGGGGGACATGTCCCCTTCACATTCAATGGTGGCGATGCCCATGAGCAGTGTACTCTGATATAAAATGAAGGCAGGTCAGTGGTTTTGTTTTTAGATTCTTATTTCTTCTATTTCAGTTGTGACAAAGGTAGGTGGTTGTCAGTTTGAGTGAGTGCGACAGGGGCAAGTGTTTAACAGCAGGCCATCAGAAACATGACCCACACGTTAATCTCTCTGCATGAACCGGCACAGTGTGGACTGCATTGTGTTACATGGAACCTGCTGAATGTCTCATGGCAAAAGCAGGACTGCTAGAAGACAGCTGTCAGAGGGCCGCATGGATTATTTTATTATAAATGTCATGTCATCACTGTGGTACAAGTAGCAGGTATCAGCCTAAGTGCAAACACAGCAGTCAAATTAAAGTGCTGGTAATAGAGGAGGTTTGCTCATCCTCTTAGGTTCCATGGCTGACTAAAACCAGCAAAAACAGACGGACCGCTGTATATGTGAATCATTACTTGAGTGAGAAACACATGTAAATAGTTATATCTAGCAGATTTGTGATTAGGTTTTATACTGATCTAGTCTGATCAGTTTTCATCTAGGAACGACTGGTTGTGCATTTTGTGAGATTTCACTGTGATTACCCCAGTAAAGGCTTGAAATACTGTCATAAATGGTTGCATAAACAGTTCAGCACTAAGCTTACTTGGCACAGAACAAGAACTCACTGTGGAGAGAAGTCCTGCAGTCAAATGAAAAGCATACATCTGAGCCATGGGACTGAAGTGAGCAATAATGACTATTCCATTGAGCTATACACTTCTGGAGAGAATATAAGCAGAGGGCTCGAATGCATGTCTGCCTCCTTTATGCTACTTCTAAAAGTAAAATGCTTAAGAATGTCTGTTCATGGCGGCACGGTGGTGTAAGGCAAGGCAAGGCAAGTTTATTTATATAGCACATTTCATACACAATGGCAGTTCAATGTGCTTTACAGAAGCAAAAACAAAAACAGTAAACAATAGAGAAATAAAATTACATAAAATAATTTTATTTTTATTCTAAAACAATTAATTAAAAGAATTAAAAGAAAATAATAAGAATTAAACAATAGTAGAACTAAAATAATAAAATGCCAAAAAGAAAAAAGGAGAAAAAGAAAAAGAAACCAGCGGAATAAAATAGAATAAAATTAAAGTAAATTTAAAACATACAGAGAAAGTAAAGATTATAAAAAAATGTAAAAATATTAATTATTTAACAGAAAGCATCTGAAAACAGCTTGGTCTTTAACCTAGATTTGAAGCTGCCAACAGCAGGAGCATTTTTAATGTCCTCTGGCAGTTGGTTCCATAGATGTACTGCATAGTAGCTAACAGCTGCTTCACCACACTTTGTTTTAACAACTGGTTTTAATAGTAAATGTTTCTGTTGCGATCTGGTAGATCTGATTGGGTTAGGCCACTGCAACATATCAGAGAGGTAATTGGGCCCTGTACCATTTAGAGATTTGTATACCAGCAGCAATACTTTAAAGTCAATTCTGTAGCTTACTGGAAGCCAGTGAAGGGACCTTAGAATTGGAGTAATGTGCTCTGTTCTTTTTGTTCATGTGAGAACCCTAGCCGCTGCATTTTGAACCAGCTGAAGTCGTTTGATGGTCTTTTTGGCAAGCCTGTGAAAAGGCCGTTGCAGTAATCAACCCTACTAGAGATGAAGGCATGTATTAGTTTTTCCAGATCATTTTTTGACACAAGTCCTCTTAGTTTGGAAATGTTTTTTAGGTGATAAAATGCCGTTTTAGTGATTGCTTTCATGTGACTGTCGCCTCACAGTCACATGAAAGCACATGTTAGTGCTGTCGCCTCACAGCAAGAAGGTCCGGGTTCGAGCCCCGTGGCCGGCGAGGGCCTTTCTGTGCAGAGTTTGCATGTTCTCCCCGTGTCCGTGTGGGTTTCCTCCGGGTGCTCCGGTTTCCCCCACAGTCCAAAGACATGCAGGTTAGGTTAACTGGTGACTCTAAATTGACCGTAGGTGTGAATGTGAGTGTGAATAGTTGTCTGTGTCTATGTGTCAGCCCTGTGATGACCTGGTGACTTGTCCAGGGTGTACCCCGCCTTTCGCCCATAGTCAGCTGGGATAGGCTCCGGCTTGCCTGCGACCCTGCAGAACAGGATAAAGCGGCTAGAGATAATGAGATGAGATGAGATGTCTGTTCATCTGCCTTCAGGGTGATGTGAAGCACAAGAAGCAGAAGACAACTACATTAGGCACTGATTGCTGCCATTCTTAAGCTATAAGTGCAGCTATTTCAAGTAAGTTTTTATTCTTTAAGTGCACCAGCTTTCCAAAGTGCTACAATTGATACAGTTGCTTCCACACCTTACTAAATTAGAAATATCAAAGTACCTCAATAATAGGCTTTCTATGAAGTCTATGGGGATGATCGCAAAATGCCAGTAAGACAACATCTGTGGCTTCCTCATATCAAGCCACTCCTGCACCAGAGACAACGTCAAAAGCATCTTACCTGGGCTAAGGAGAGAAAGAACTGGACTGTTGCTCAGTGGTACAAAATCCTCTTTTCAGATGAAAGTAAATTTTGCATTTGATTTGGAAATCAAGGTCCTAGAGTCTGGAGGAAGAGTGGAGAAGCACAGAATCCAAGGTTCTTGAAGTCCAGTGTGAAATTTCTGCAGTCTGTGCTGATTTGGAGTGCCATGTCATCTGCTGGTGTTGGTCCACTGTGTTTTATCAAGTCCAAAGTCAACACAACTGTCTACCAGGAGATTTTAGAGCACTTCATGCTTCTATCTACTGATAAACTTTATGGAGATGCCGATTTCCTTTTTCAGCAAGACTTAGCACCAAAACTCCGACTCACAGTGCTAAAACTACTACCAAATGGTTTGCTGACCATGATATTTCTGTGCTTGATTGGCCAGCCAACTCGCCTGACCATGAACCCCATCGAGAATCTCTGGGCTATTGTCAAGAGGAAGATGAGAAATACCCAACCCAAAAATACAGACGAGCTGAAGGCCGCTATCAAAGGAACCTGGCCTTCAATAACACCTCAGCAGTGCCACAGGCTGATCGCCTCCATGCCACGCTGCACTGATGCAGTAATTCATGGTAAAGGAGCCCCAAAGAAGTATTCAAGAAGAAGACTTTTATTTATCACATACACACTCAAGCTCAGTGAAATTCCTCCTCTGCATTTAACCCATCTGAAGCAGTGCATGCATGCACACACATACCCAGAGCAGTGAGTGTATAAATGAACATACTGTTCAGAAGTTGGATATTTCTATATTGTAAATCCTTTTTTGATTGATCTTAGGAAATATTTTAATAATTTGAGATACTGAATTTCTGCTTTTCATGAGCTATAAGCCATAATCATCAAAATTAAAACAAAAAAAGCTTGAAATATTTCACTTTACGTGCAATGAATATAGAATATATGAAAGTTTACTTTTTTGAATTAAATTACAAAAAAAAGAACTTTTTTTTTACGATATTCTATTTTGTTTAAGATGGACTAGTATATTGTACCAATCCCTTATGGTGATGATACACGGGACAACATTTTGGGCAATGTTGCCGAGCAATGTTACGGGCAACTAGGTGAGACACAGGGCAACTTTTCAGGGCAACTAACAATGGGCAACAACAGTTAGCAACGGCAGTTTATAGTTAGCTAAAAAAAAATCGATGTCTTAATTTTTGCTGTGACCATTTAATCAAGCTGTCTGTTGTTTTTTAGAGCTTTGGTGAGGTAAATTCCTCCATATAGAATATTAAAATAACAACTTACTGGCGTAAAAACAGATGAGGAGTCTCTCCATCTCTTCACTCCACTGACACTGAGCGGCGGCCATATTTGTTTGAAATTTCTGATCCGAACCTCACTGGAGGTCACATGACTCGATACTCGCGTTCTGATTGGCTTATCTCAAAAAGTTGCCAGAGATTATCAAAACCATTCAGAAAGAAACAATGTTGCCCAATCTCAATAGAAAAGAGTCAAAACGCAATTGCCCAGCAACATTGCTCGGCAACATTGCCCAAAAAGTTGCCCCATGTATCATCACCATTAGTGTGTACACTCATTTTAACAAATGACTGTAAAAATGGCCAAAAATTCCTGATACAGTATGTGTCCAGTGACAGAAAAATAAGACACTCTTGTTCCAATCCCATAGTGCCAACAGTCACTTTACCAAATGACTTGCAGAATGGCCAAAAATGCTTGATAGAAGATTCATGACAGCAATAACCAGCCAGCCACTGCTGAGCTTTCAGGAAATTCTCCCGAACCTCCGGATGCTGGCAAACGTACTGACTCCCATTACAAAAACTGCAAGAATGTTTGTTGGTATAAATGAACAAAGTTGGGCACAGTCATACACACAAAGTAAAGCACACGGACTGTCACATATCCTTAATTTAGAGGGAATTTTTTCCTCCTAAAATCGCCACTCTGCCTGGAGGACTCGAACAAACCATTTACTGCCCTGTCACTTTCATTCAAGACCCATCTTTAGGCTAACCTTACAAACATTCTGTGTGGATGAAAGAGACAAAAATGAAATGGAGAGAAAAAAGAAACAGGGAGAAAGAGAACCAGAAATGGGGTCAAGCACATGGTATATTATTAACATCAAACCTATTTCTTTTCTTTTCTTGCCCTTGTAACCTGAGTAAAAGCCAGATTTTTAAAAGATCTCTGTAACTGCAGGCTACGAAAGATGCAAGCCAGATGAGTTGTGCAGTCAAAGAGTCCCTAGCGATCTCTCTCAAACACCAGTCACACAGCTTAACTGGTAGAACTAGAATAAAGAAGAGCAGTGTTGTTTGATTGTAGCAGTGCTTTACAACATACCTGGGTCAGATAAGAAGCTTATATTCCACGAGTCTATTAATACTTAATCCTTCTTCCTCTATTTTTCATGCCAGTCTGTTTATGTCTACAGAAAAAAGGCTACTAGATTAAATGTTCTAACGTATAATGAATAACAGATGAATGCACATTTGGTAAGCTTGGACAAAGTGGTTCAATGGACCAAAGCACAAAAAAAAAGGCACTCTTATCAGCAAGCACTAAAGAGTAGTGCACAATTTGACAAAGAGAGCTCCTATCCTGCTGGTGTTCCTTTTTTTCTATTTCATTTAATTATTTAAAAGCATCGTCTATTCATTTACTGTAATTACTTACTCGTCCTTTATACAGTCTACCTACTTGGAAGAAATAAGAAAAATGCCAAAATGTCTTACAGATAGTGAGGAAATGAACCTATAATAATCTAGTTTGTACAGTAATTTTCAAAACCGTGAGGAATTTTATATAAGAAATGCACTTCTTGTATTGCACTTGTCTGAACGTCATAAACTTAATGAGTAACACGCAATGTTTCTTCTGTTTGTGGGAAGTGTATATCTGTTTGTGGATGTGTGTGCTAACTCATGCTTCATCATCAAGAGCCATCAGGAACTTGGGCAACAGCTCATGTTGTATTGATTTGGCACTCTAGCACATTAGATGTGAAAAGAAACAATGACTTTGTACTGTTACAAGATGTCCAGACATGTCATCTATAAGTTACTGTGTTAGATAAAGCAGTGATGTTGATTAATGAAATTCACTACAATTTAAGTGAAGTATCCTCAGTAAAGATCACTTCTACTGAGAGCTGTATATGCAAAATATTATACTCATGAGGTTTTTAATCATGAGCAGTTCTATTTAACTGTAAAACTATATAGGCTTGTTACATACTTTTTAATATTAGGCTTAAATTTAGACTTTGACACAGGGCTCTAATTTTGCTACAAAATGTAATTTGTGAATTTGTAAAGTGAAATCAAAAGGTGTGCCTCAAGGCTCCATATTAGGACCACTGCTATTGTCCATATATGTAAATAATCTTTCTGATAATTTATCAAATGTATTCCATTTTTTTTACGCAGATGACACAGTTGTCTATTGCTCAACCTCTTCAGTTGTACAAACCCTTGAATTCCTGCAGTCTGCTTTTGATGGTGTTCAGTCTCATTTCCATCCATTATCTGTAGCCGCTTATCCTGTTCTACAGGGTCGCAGGCAAGCTGGAGCCTATCCCAGCTGACTATGGGCAAGAGGCAGGGTACACCCTGGACAAGTCGCCAGGTTATCGTAGGGCTGACACACAGAGACAAACAACCATTCACACTCACACCTACGGTGAATTTAGAGTCACCAATTAGCCTAACCTGCATGTCTTTGGACTGTGGGGGAAACCGGAGCACCCGGAGGAAACCCACGTGGACACGGGAAGAACATGCAAACTCCACACAGAAAGGCCCTCGCCAGCCGCTGGGCTCGAACCCGGACCTTCTTGCTGTGAGGCGACAGTGCTAACCACTACACCACTGTGCTGCTCTCAGTCACATTTGACTCAGCTTAAGTTGGTGTTAAATGCAGACAAAATCAAATTTATGCTATTTTCAAATGGCAAACAGTTAACACCTAAACTTCCTAAGACCTTAACAGCTCAAGGGGTTGAAACTGAGAGGGTCACAACATATAAGTATTTAGATATTATTATTTACCAGAATCTGTCATTTAAACCACGTACTGAAAACCTTGTCTCCAAGAGGAAGCTTAAATTAAGTTTCTTTTTTAGAAATAAATTCTGCTTCTAGGCAGGGAAACACTTGATTTCAGCTACCGGTACTTTTTTTTTACCATTATTGAATTATGGTGATCTACTTTTTATGAATGCATCTGACTTGGAAGAAATTGGACACTGTATACCATTGTGCCTTATGTTTTGTTATGGGATATGGAAACTGCGTACACCACTACCTTTGTATACTGCAGCTAAGTGGCCGTCTCTGTATGTCCGCAGATTCTCGCACTGGCTGGCTTTTATATATAAATTACTACTTGGGCTGGTTCCTTCTTATGTGTGTATATACATGAGTTAAAACCAAAATCAGTATGGTCTGCATTCTCATATTTTACAACTGTTTGTTCATAGAGTCAGAAGTGAACTAGGCAAAAAAGGTGGGAAATTTAATCTCATCTCATTATCTCTAGCCGCTTTATCCTGTTCTACAGGGTCGCAGGCAAGCTGGAGCCTATCCCAGCTGACTACGGACGAAAGGCGGGGTACACCCTGGACAAGTCGCCAGGTCATCACAGGGCTGACACATAGACACAGACAACCATTCACACCTACGGTCAATTTAGAGTCACCAGTTAACCGAACCTGCATGTCTTTGGACTGTGGGGGAAACTGGAGCACCCAGAGGAAACGGGGAGAACATGCAAACTCCACACAGAAAGGCCCTCATCAGCCACGGGGCTCGAACCCGGACCTTCTTGCTGTGAGGCGACAGCGCTAACCACTACACCACCGTGTCGCCCCGGTGGGAAATTTAAGTTAATTTTAACAAAGGATCAAGAAAATA
The DNA here is from genome assembly GCF_027579695.1 of Neoarius graeffei. Taxonomy (NCBI): domain Eukaryota; kingdom Metazoa; phylum Chordata; class Actinopteri; order Siluriformes; family Ariidae; genus Neoarius; species Neoarius graeffei. Next base: position 65,817,310 of record NC_083576.1, read on the forward strand.
GCACTATTGGGCAATGTGATTGCTTTTAAATGTGTTCTGGCATTGATTTTTGAAATTGCACATATTCTATCTGTGCTCTTTTATTGCACAGAAACTGGATGTTACAGTATGTTTGTAATGATTGTATGTGTGCATTTATATTGTTTTTATTTTACTGTAATAACAATGGTTGCTAGCACTGTCGCCTCACAGCAAGAAGGTCCTGGGTTCAAGCCCAGCAGCTGATGAGGGCCTTTCTGTGTGGAGTTTGCATGTTCTCCCCATGTCCACGTGGGTTTCCTCTGGGTGCTCCGGTTTCCCCCACAGTCCAAAGACATGCAGGTTAGGTTAACTGGTGACTCTAAATTGACCGTAGGTGTGAATGTGAGTGTGAATGGTTGTCTGTGTCTATGTGTCAGCCCTGTGATGACCTGGCAACTTGTCCAGGGTGTACCCCGCCTTTTGCCCGTAGTCAGCTGGGATAGGCTCCAGCTTGCCTGCGACCCTGTAGGACAGGATAAAGCGGCTAGAGATAATGAGATGAGATGAGATGAGATGAGTTTTTACCTGGTTAAATAAAAGATGATGATAAAGTTATTTGGTACCTGTGTTCTGTTTTCATAATCATAAATGAACACTCCTGCACTAATATTGGAGGTGCAGTGCAACAGAGGCTAGAAACTTCAAAAAATTTTATTTGGTCAAAAAAATGCAATAAAAGTTATTTTAAAATGCGCACCCTCATGTTTCTTACAACCCTATTTGTGGATGTTCACTATTTTCATCTCTCCACTTCAGTATGAATTACACATACCACTAACACATAAAAATGCAACCCGGTCTTCATTTGTACTTCTTACTATGAAGTAAAGGTTAACTATACACTGAAAAAAATGAATATGTGGCCAGTCAGATTCAAGAGAAAATATGTATAGTTTCCACAAAAATATTTAGTTTCTCATCAAGACATGATTTGATTGCTTACACTAAATTTCATTTAAATAAATATCTAATTTACTAGTTTGAATTATGTAGAGTGAATGACTTATATTTTATTCCAGGGCTTTGAAAATACAATCAAAATCATGCTGGCTGTATGAAAACAAATTGTATTACTACAACTCAAATCATATATGTTGAACCAATGTACACATTTGAATTTAGAAAATTCAATTAATTCAGCTGTTTTTCAGTGTAGATGGTGAGGTTAGGGAACAAAACTAACAAGAAAAAAATCTTCTTTGAAGCCATCCAACAACACTGGTTTGCTAGTAATGCAGTCAGTCAAAATTCTTACACTGTATTAGGAACATCTGCTTACAATCATGCAATTTTCTAATCAGCCAATCATGTGGCAGCGGCACAATGAATAAAATCATGCAGATACAAGCCAAGAGCTTCAGGGAATTTTCACCTCAAACATCAGAAACGTCGGGCGTCACGGTGGTGTAGTGGTTAGCGCTGTCGCCTCACAGCAAGAAGGTCCAGGTTCGAGCCCCGTGGCCGGCGAGGGCCTTTCTGTGCGGAGTTTGCATGTTCTCCCCGTGTCCGCGTGGGTTTCCTCCGGGTGCTCCGGTTTCCCCCACAGTCCAAAGACATGCAGGTTACGTTAACTGGTGACTCTAAATTGACCGTAGGTGTGAATGTGAGTGTGAATGGTTGTCTGTGTCTATGTGTCAGCCTTGTGATGACCTGGCGGCTTGTCCAGGGTGTACCCCGCCTTTTGCCCGTAGTCAGCTGGGATAGGCTCCAGCTTGCCTGCGACCCTGTAGAAGGATAAAGCGGCTAGAGATAATGAGATGAGATGAGACATCAGAAATGTGGAAAAATGTGATCTCCGAGACTTTGAACCTGGTGCCACATATCTGAGGTAGATGTTTGACATTTGCTGATCTCTTGGTATTTTCACGTACAACAGTTTCTAGTCTACATTGAAAGGTGCGACTGTGATTGAGCAGCAGCTCTGCTGGCAGAAATGTCTTGTTGATGAGAGAGGTCAGAGGAGAACTGCCAGAGTAATTTGAGCTGATGAGTCTACAATAACTTGAATGAGCCCATCAATGATGGCGTAGCTCACTCCAACCCCGTCTAGTCCAGAAGGAACGATCTAAAGTGGGCCACCTTGTGCAATAAATGTTGTAAGCTATAGACACTATATACAAGCTATATATAGAAGCTGGATATACCCTAGGAATACCGACCTATTTGCCAGAAAGAATTCAAAACGGCGAGGAATTGACTGGGAAGAAGCGATTTTTGTTGAACTGCTCAATAAGGCTTAATTAGTCCATAACTTAATTACTAATTGTAATTAAGCAAATCTGCTAAGAAGTTATATGCACTCTAGGTACCCCTACCTTCATGCCAGAAAGAATAAAAATTGGTAAACAATTGAGGGATAAGAAGTGATTTGTGTGGAAACTGCTTGTTAGGGCTTAATTACTCTGTATCTTCATTATTAATTGCAATTATGCAAATTTGGGTAGAAGCTATATGCACCCCAGGCAGACCTGCCTTCCTGCCAAAAAGAATAAAAATCGGTGAAGAATTGAGAGAGAAGAAGCGATTTTCGTGAAATGTGGACGACGCCGGACGGATGATGGACGACGGACAACACATGATGGCATAAGCTCATCACCTGTTGGCTGGATGAGCTAATAACCACACCTAAGAGCTGTGATGAGCAAAAAAGCATCTAAGAATGCACAACACAGCAAACCCTGAGGCAGATGAGCCACAATGGCAGAAGATCGCATCACAGTGAGTTTGACTCTTTTCATCCAAAAACAGGAATATGAGGCTACAGTGGGCACACGCTCACCAAAACTAAATAGTTGAAGATTGAAAAAATGTTGCCTGTTTTTTTTTTATTATTTAATTATTATTATTATTTTTTACCCCAAGTTTCAACTGCCCAATTTTGGGTTGCATGAATCAGCAAGTGTACAAGGTTCTTAATAAAGTGGTCAGTGAGAGTATGTAGCAATCAATTGAAATGATATACCTTTGAAAAATTTAACATGTTTAACAATTTTTTAAAACAAAATTGTTTATAATGTTTTATTTAAAATCTACAGTACAAAACAAAGTATGAATACCTTTAATTTCTCTTGTTTTATTTATCCTTTGGATCTCTGTATTAGCCTTGCAGTGGTAAATTTCTTAATGTAGTGGTACATTTCTTAATAATTTTTATTTTTTTCACGGTCCAAATCCTGTGCTCTGATTGGCTGGCGAGCGGGTCTGTATCCTACGATACGGACCCCAGTTACGGACCCTGGTTATGGACCTCTGGCGACTCGCTCGTTCACAACAACAAACAACATTTATCTTTTTTTATAAGATTTATTGATAAGATTATCAAAAATCTTATACATTTTTGCCAGCATTTCTCAGGAAAATAGCATTAATTTTACAGCATGGACAGTGCTAACAACAGTGTTCACAGTGAAAGCGAGTTTTACTACCCTGAGGAAGACAAAATAAAATAAAACATTTCAGGAGAAAGCTAAAAACCTCTAACTTGCTAACGCCGAGCAAAAACATGGCTGAATCCTGAATGACTCAATTTTGTATAAATAGGGGACTACATAGGTGGCAAAATGTAGTTTTTTTTTTCCTGCCATGGAAGTGCACTTGTATACCGAGGAGAAAGCAATTTGCATTACAGCCATGAATGAGGATTCAAAACGGCGGCTTGGCTCAGCTCGGTTTTCCCTTTCGGGCGCTCTCGTTTTCTGCTAGAATTTGGTAAAGAAAAAATAAATATATTATTTACCAGCTTAAGGTCAGTCCGTATGGTGAAAAACCGTGACCTCGGCCTTGAATACTGACCTCAGCCCAGAGGGCATTGGTCAGTACTTTCAAGACCTCGGTCACGATATTTCACCATACGGACCTCCCAGCTGGTAAATAACATATATATATATATATATATATATATATATATATATATATATATATATATATATATTCTACCAACGCTGCTTTTTTTTTTTACAATTGCACAGTGCTGCATCATATCATAAAAATACAAAAATATAATGCTATTCCTTATGTTTATTTTTGGGCCATTATCAGGAAAAAAAGGGCCTTTTTGTCTAATGGTATCCCACTTTACTGCCATTTACATGTCTTCATGCTGAGAGAAAATATCAACACCAGATATGATTAGAATTAAGTATAGATTTAATTCTACTACATTATAAAAGGGATTCAAAGCTGCAAAATCGATATGCCTTTGGATTCCCCTAAAAGTATCATGTGGACTGTAACTGGCTTCGTAAACACAGTATTGTGTCTGATTTAGCAGCTGAATACACCAGTCAGCTTGAGTCGCACTAAAGTCACCATGGCAACAGCAACATCATGCACTACGCATATCCTCACAAAATTTAAGTCTGATTTGCCAATGCTTTTATGACTTGCATGACTGCCATGACAACAGCTTATTATGGAATTCTCCTCATGTACTGTGGGGGACAGTTGGAAGTACCTGAGAGACTTATTATGCATCTTTAAACGTGTCTCTCCATGTTTATTTGGTGAAAAAGTGAAGGGCATTTGGTGGGCCATGGAGACGTGTATGCATGTGTTAGTGTGTCCCACCTGTCCAGAGATATGCAGCACAAGTGCATGATGGAGGCAGTGGTGAGTAACACGTCCAGTGAGGTTCGCACCAGGCAGAATGTCTCGCCATAAATCCAGTTCTGATGGATTAGCTCGATGGCCCCAAACGGCATCACTAGCACTGATACCAGCAGGTCAGCAAAGGCCAGCGATACTATGAAGTAATTGGTCTTAATTTTTCTAAAAAGAAAACACAGTGCCAATATTAGCCTTTCAGATTAGATTACAATCATTTACAGAAAACAAACAGTTCTATTCGGTATTGAACTTGTACAGTGGTGCTTGAAAGTTTGTGAACCCTTTAGAATTTTCTATATTTCTGCATAAATCCAAAAACATCATCAGATTTTCACACAAGTCCTAAAAGTAGCTAAAGAGAACCCAGTTAAACAAATGAGACAAAAATATTATACTTGGTCATTTATTTATTGGAGAAAATGATCCAATATTACATATCTGTGAGTGGCAAAAGTATGTGAACCTCTAGGATTAGCAGTTAATTTGAAGGTGAAATTAGAGTCAGGTGTTTTCAATCAATGGGATGACAATCAGGTGTGAGTGGGCACCCTGTTTTATTTAAAGAACAGGGATCTATCAGAGTCTGATCTTCACAACACATGTTTGTGGAAGTGTATCATGGCACGAACAAAGGAGATTTCTGAGGACCTCAGAAAAAGCATTGTTGATGCTCATCGGGCTGGAAAAGGTTACAAAACCATCTCTAAAGAGTTTGGACTCCACCAATCCACAGTCAGATTGTGTACAAATGGAGGACATTCAAGACCCTCCCCAGGAGTGGTCGACCAACAAAGATCACTCCAAGAGCAAGGCGTGTAATAGTCGGTGAGGTCACAAAGGACCCCAGGGTAACTTCTAAGCAACTGAAGGCCTGTCTCACATTGGCTAATGTTAATGTTCATGAGTCCACCATTAGGAGAACACTGAACAACAATGGTGTGCATGGCAGGGTTGCAAGGAGAAAGCTACTGCTCTCCAAAAAGAACATTGCTGCTCATCTGCAGTTTGCTAAAGATCACGTGGACAAGCCAGAAAGCTATTGGAAAAATGTTTTGTGGACGGATAAGACCAAAGTAAAACTCTCTCTCTCTCTCATTATCTCTAGCCGCTTTATCCTTCTACAGGGTCGCAGGCAAGCTGGAGCCCATCCCAGCTGACTACGGGCGAAAGGCGGGGTACACCCTGGACAAGTCGCCAGGTCATCACAGGGCTGACACAGACAACCATTCACACTCACATTCACACCTACGGTCAATTTAGAGTCACCAGTTAACCTAACCTGCATGTCTTTGGACTGTGGGGGAAACCGGAGCACCCGGAGGAAACCCACGCGGACACGGGGAGAACATGCAAACTCCACACAGATAGGCCCTCGCCGGCCCCGGGGCTCGAACCCAGGACCTTCTTGCTGTGAGGCGACAGCGCTAACCACTACACCACCGTGCCGCCCCCCAAAGTAAAACTTTTTGGTTTAAATGAGAAGCGTTATGTTTAGAGAAAGGAAAACACTGCATTCCAGCATAAGAACCTTATCCTATCTGTTGGGCCTGTTTTGTTGCATCTGGGCCAGGATGGCTTGCCATCATTGATGGAACAATGAATTCTGAATTATACCAGCGAATTCTAAAGGAAAATGTCAAGACTTCTGTCCATGAAGTGAATCTCAAGAGAAGGTGGGTCATGCAGCAAGACAATGACCCTAAGCACACAAGTCGTTCTACCAAAGAATGGTTAAAGAAGAATAGATGTTTTGGAATGGCCAAGTCAAAGTCCTGACCTTAATTCAATCGAAATGTTGTGGAAGGACCTGAAGCGACAAGTTCATGTGAGGAAACCCACCAACATCCCAGAGTTGAAGCTGTTCTGTAAGGAGGAATGGGCTAAAATTCCTCCAAGCCGGTGTGCAGGACTGATCAACAGTTACCGGAAACGTTTAGTTGCAGTTATTGCTGCACAAGGGGGTCACACCAGATACTGAAAGCAAAGGTTCATATACTTTTGCCACTCACAGATATGTAATATTGGATCATTTTCCTCAATAAATAAATGACCAAGTAATATTTTTGTCTCATTTGTTTAACTGGGTTCTCTTTATCTACTTTTAGGACTTGTGTGAAAATCTGATGTTTTAGGTCATATTTATGCAGAAATATAGAAAATTCTAAAGGGTTCACAAACTTTCAAGCACCACTGTATACTTTAGGAAGTTGGAGGCAAACTAAAAATCAAACACATGAATACTCGATTAATGTTCCTTTCCACAAGCACCAGAGGCCGAATACTGGGGGAAGACTGAGCTGTACATTATTCAACCTAATTAAACCTGCCTTTTCTTGTGCATGTTATTTTATTTTTAACACTAACTTGAAAAAGATAAACACATGAAAACTAATTTTAGGTGCTCCTGAGTCGCATCACAGAAAAGCGTTCACACTATTGTCAGAAGATGACACAGCCATCTATGACCAGGAGTCAGGGGAGCAAAACTGGTCATGCTCTCTGGGTGGAAGGAATGACATACTCTCTCTTCCCTGTCAATAACAGTGACACTCGCCAATCAAGGACACCTGTGAGATCGTGTATTCGGAAGAGGGTAGATTTTCCGCTAAGAATTTTATGCTGCCCTGTGATACTGCAGGGACGGCATGGTGGTGCAGTGGTTAACACTGTTGCCTCACAGCAAGAAGGTTCCGGGTTTGAACCTCACAGGTGATGGGGGCCTTTCTGTGTGGAGTTTGCATGTTCTCCCCGTGTCTGTATGGGTCCTCTCTGGGTGCTCTGGTTTCCCCCACTGTCTAAAGACATACAGTTAGGTTAAATGGCTACTCTAAATTGTCCATAGGTGTGAATGGTTGAAAGGAGAAAACCTCCATAATAATCCAGTAGAAGGCAACGGGAAACCACTACTGTGATTCTTACTTAGAAACTCTGATGGAAGTTAGAGCAGCCATGTCACTGGAGTGACATGCCAAAGAGAGTGATGCTGCAAGAACAGCAGTTTGAAAAGATGAATCTCAGGTGGGGTTTACATTAGACCGTATCAGCGGATCATCAAATTAACGTTTTTAAAATGATTAGTGTGCACACAGCAACACCAATACACGATTTGCGTGCACACAGCAACGCCAACACACGGATACGCTCGGCTCCGCAGGCATCCTGCGCTCCAAATCACTCCGCCCTGAACAGCGAGTGCCCTCTGGAGGGTGCGCACTCCGGCCCTGCGCAGCTCACACAGCGCGCGAGTGGAGTGCACAAGCAGTGATTTGGGACTGAGCCGCTGTGTGTGTGATCTCAGTGCATGTCGGGCATGCGCGTCACTTACCACTTGCAAGTGGAAGGATGGCAAGCCTAAAGACAATCATAACTACACAATGGGCAGTATTTGCATCAGTATTTGCAGTATTTTCATACTTTTATACTCTTTAATGAAAGGTGATACAAGGCGGAAGTCCGCGCCGTTTTTCAGCAGTCGCGTCACATGACCAACGCCAGCGAATCAGGAAGGTGGATGTCACAGTGACGTTGTCCAATGACGACGCCAGCTAGAGCTCAGCACAGCGTATCCGTGTATCTCAATGTTTACACAGCACCGGATCAGACACGATCTGGATTGAATACGTGGAGCCTGACGGATTCCCGTTTCCCGGCGTTTCCAGGCGTTTTAATGTAAACGGACAATGCATCCGCGAAGAAAACGAGACCGATACGGTCTAATGTAAACTTGGCCTCAGAAGAAGCATGTTAGCCTTCAGCCTCACAAGCTGGTAGCTGCTGTATGACAGCAGAGAGTTGGCTAGTGGGTAGGAAGAGGCTGTCACAAATCTTTTCACCAATGTTATTTATGCATGCTGACACAAGATTAGACGGGACAAACTATACATCATATCTCTTTATTTTATTCATTTTATTTAATGATATTTTAACAGAGGGTGGCATGGCGGTGTGGTGGTTAGCACTGTTGCCTCACAGCAAGAAGGTCCTGGGTTCAAGCCCAGCAGCCAACAAGGGCCTTCTGTGTGGAGTTTGCATGTTCTCCCCGTGTCTGTGTGGGTTTCCTCCGGGTGCTCTAGTTTCCCCCAAAGACATGCAGGTTAGGCTAATTGGTGACTCTAAAATGAGCGTAGGTGTGAATGTGAGTGTGAATGGTTGTTTGTCTCTGTGTCAGCCCTGTGATGACCTGGCGACTTGTCCAGGGTGTACCCTGCCTCTCGCCCATAGTCAGCTGGGATAGGCTCCAGCTTGCCTGCGACCCTGTACAGGATAAGCGGCTACAAATAATGGATGGATGGATGGATGGATGGATGGATATTTTAACAGGATGCTTCTTCACCAAAGCAATTTTCAAGAAGGTCCTGTAAAAGCTAATTACGTGTTACAAGATTAAGAAATTTAAAAACAAATATTTAAACTAACTGAAACAAATTGATCACAAATTAACATTATAATAAATGTAAGAATGTACAAAATTTGAAACGTATGCATTGAAAGGCTTTAAAAGAATTTAGATTTAAATGTATTCTTCTTGATGCTACTTTAAAAACTAACTTGGTCACCTCTGACTTGTAACATGAATGCAAAGCGATACAATGCAGAATCTAAGAGAGGAGAGGGGTGAAACTGAAGAATAATCGTTTTGGTTAATTTCCCTTTTAATAAGGAATACAATACTCATAAAAACTTGCTGAAAGTCATTCAGTAGCAATTACTCTTCATGCTACAATACAATGACCTTGGATAATGGATGTAAAACATCAAACAGCAATGATAAAGTAATACGAGACAAAAGTTTCTCAACTGGAAGTAATTTAAGAGAGTGATAGATGAGTAAAATGGTGCTTCTTTTATAAAAGAAAATCCATATCCTCCTTCAAGCCACTTTATATGTTTATAAATGAGATATGGGCTGCATAATATGCAGGGGTGTGTGTGTGTGTGTGCGCGCGTGTGTGTCTGTGTAGGGGGGAAAATCCCCAAAAAGAATATCATAGCCTCTTCCACAGTACTTGAGAAAGACCAGACCCCCTGGCACTCCATTAATAACTATTAAAACTCCATCTGAGGGACTGGGCTGTGAGAGCCGCTGAAAATTCTGTGCTATATATAGCCTACTGAGAACCTCTAAACAGATTCAAATCACTCTATGATGTGCTCAAATGCATGGAATTAAAATGCACCACCAGCTGCCTGCTAACAATATACATCTGTGCAAGAACGAAGACATGACGAGTACTGACAGTTTTCATTTACAACTGAACATCTGATATCTATTTGACATCAGATAATTATACCACCAGATTATATGTCGGTGTTTACACAGCCCTATTATTAAAAGCCCATTGTTAAAGCATAATGATGCCAGATGGCTGATACAGCATTAACAGCAATGCAGCTGGATCAAACAATTTTCAGAGCCTGACTACTGTGTTTGTGATATGGGTCCGTCTCAGAAACTGGTCTCTCATCTGGGACATTATGGTCAAAAAATAAATTTTCTAATTTTACTGTTTTTTTTTTTTTTTTGCATTTACCGAACATTCAATGTTTCTTTTGTCATATTTAATAAGAATAAAGATAGTATCTTGCTTTATCTGGCCTCCGCTGTGGAATTTTTTTTTTACTACAATTCAAATGCTTTTGTAAAATTGATTTACATATAAAATAACTACATCATGAAGAATTAACCCTTTGATGCAAAACATGGGTCAAAAGTGACCCGGCTGAGTTTTTATCTTCTATATCTTTGCAATAAATTAATTCCATCATTCAGTATTCAAGGTATTCCTCAATGAACTTGTTTTTGATCATCATACATCCTTATTTTATTTTTTCCTTTCTTACTTTTTGAATAAAAACCCTTTTTGTATCACTACCCTTCTAATGCACAACATGGGTCAAAAACGACCTGCATTCATTTTCCAGGTTATTTCATGTATGGCTGAGTGTTTCTATGATATACTTTTGAAATAAATTCATTTTGTCATTTACTTTTCCAAATATGCAGTAAATATCTTGTTTTTGTTGAGCACAAATCATCATTTTTATTTTTCCTTTCTTAAGTTATGAACAAGCACAGCTTTTGTAATTCTACATCAAGTTTACACACATGGGTCAGAACCGACCCGCATGCATTTACTACAGCGTTTGGTGGGAACTGTGAATTGTGCTTGTGTTAGACATTTCACAGCTCAGCACACACAGCGCCCTTTGCCCATCTAATACATGGAAGTAATGTTTTTCAATTGTTCTAACGTTACCTTAGAAAAAAACTGATGATGTTTAGGTTCCCTTGAGAGTGAGTAGATTACTTGTCAGAAAGTTACAAGTAATTACTATTAGCTACCGAGCTGTTGACATATTCTACTTTAGTTAGCTAATTTTATTGTAGTAGGCTTAGCTAACTACATAGTTAATAAATAAATAACTGGCCCCATTCACTGCTAAAGTAATTACTTGAAACAAATTATTATTATAGTATTAAGACATTTAATTTTAAATCACACTTGGATGACCCATGTGCAGTAATATAAAAAGTATTTTTGTTCATAAAGTAGGAAAGAAAAAATTAAATGAATGATTTGTGGTAATTAAAAACAAGATATTTAAAGAATACTTGGAATATTCAATCATAAAATAAATTGATTTCAAAAGACAGAGCAAAGAAAAACTCAGTCAGCATGAAATAACCTGGAAAATGAATGCAGGCCATTTTTGACCCATGTTGTGCATTAGAAGGGGTGTGCATATGTTTTGCATCAAAGGGTTAAAGCCCCTCCTTCACAGATGAGTGAAAATATTGAATAAATTTCCTCTTTTTGATTGCTTGGGTTAAAAATGCCAAGTTATGATGACTGAATTGATTATTCACTTAAATATGAATAATATGATACACTTTGGGTATTTGATATGGCGAAATAGGACAAGAGGACACAATAGAAAAATCAAGAACACATTGGAAAGATGAGAATAACGGCGGTGGTAAAAGAACAGCGACTGTACTGGCTGAAGGTCGCGCGGGTCTCTGCTGCGGCATGCGAGCAACGGGACATCACTACCGCACCGGATGGAGTGCGCAACGGGGTCGGGGCAAAATGACTGGCCGTAGATTCTATCAAAAGCTCGATCTAAATTGACCATGGTTGCAAAATATTGGCCAAAAATACGCAAAACACTACGAAATATGAAAGTAAGATGAAAAAGAAACATTCTATTGCCTTATACTGCAAGACTAAAACAAAATAAAACTGTCAAAACTCACCGTTTCAGTGATAACGTCCGAACAGATCACCCGCGTAACAGAAAGACCGCAAATGGAAGCACGATCAACTTCTAACTGTTGGAGTGGAAAATTCCATTCTACACATGCAAATTGTTAATGTGTGTCCTTCCCCGCACACAAATAACATGCCACGGTAAAAAATAGACCACAACTCATTTTATAGCTCAGAAATTCATACAAGACCAGCTACCATCGTAACATATTCTGTAAGAAACATATTCTATACCTAACTTTCAGCTTTCGTTTTAAAAAACTAAATCGCAGATTTATAACAAAATTTTGATATGGCGTAGTGATTTTAAGTTACTGCTTTTGGTGAGGTAGTGACCTTGACCCTGAGGCTTTCCGTTTAGATCAAAACACACGATTGTATTGGTTTTGGGTCTGCGGAAAATGGAGTTATAACGGTGATCAAATATTTTGCATGATGTTTTATTACGGTTATGATTATTCTGTGAGTGCACCGATCCTTAGGTGTATAAAGTTACAACTTAAAATACAATTAGTGATAACTGTAGACTTTTCAGTGGACTACAACCTTTTTAAGGGAATGCGATGTAGTCAACCATTTATCATGTCCCAGATCAAGCTGCCATTTTTCCACAAATTTGCAGAATTTTTGTCAAATTCTGAATAGAGTATTCATTTCAAAGATTTAGTTTTATCTGTATTATTTCTTTCATTATTTTATTTCAAATTAAAACCAACATCACCATTCAAAACCATATAGTTTATTGACTGTGAGTATATTTAGTGGGGTACCCCCACAGTACCCAGTTTTTGAGACAGACCCATATACCTAGTGTTTGGCCCGCAGTCACATGATGTACTTTTCCCCCTTCAGGCCTAGTATAGTGGGTATACAAAGTCAACATACCCTTATCAAAATCACAGGCTTTTGTGATGTAAAATACGAAACCAAGATAAATCAATTTGCAGACCATGGCATCAGCTGTCGGATGAAACCAAGAAAACGTAAAGAAACTCCTATAGAAGCAGCTGATCTGTATTTTGGATTAATCAGAATCACTTAACTGATGACAGGCGTACGCTAATTACTTTTGCACAGGAGTTTGAACTGTGACTAGTTAATTCTGAGCTCAGTCACATGCCCCATTGTAAAATGGTGTGCACACTTGTGTAACCAGGTTATTGTAAGTTTTTGTCTTTTTCTTTTCTCCTCTAAAATGTTTATTTGTTTCCCTTTTGAATTTCGTTATGATATGATTTATCTTGGCTTATATATATATATATATATATATATATATATATATATATATATATATATATATATAAAATCATACAACTTTAACAGGGTTGTGTAGACTTTTTATATTAACTATATAGTGTGCTCCTGGATGTTCAATCCCTGATCACAGACAGTCATCTTATCGCACACTTATCCAGTCATTTTTAGTTCTACTTCATTTCTCAGCACACCTGAGCCAGGAAGGAAATGTAGGCTGTTCACTTGGCTCAGGTGTGCTGGGAAAAAAAAGCAAAATCGCAGACAGAATGAGGATCCTCTGGACTGGATGTCAAAGAGTTGAATCTGATATATTAGCAGGAATAAAATATGAGTCTATTATCTGAAGCGGGCACAGGGTACAATTCCAAAAAATGACATCTTAACAAGTGAAAATATATCTATATACTACAGTCAAATATATATATATATATATATATATATATATATATATATATATATATATATATATATATATATATATATAGTATTTATAAAATATAGTAATCATAATATTTTCTATCATAAGATTACAATAAACCAAATATTAATTATTCAGCCTATTTCTGTTGAATATGTGTTACAGTCGAATAACACAATTTCAAGCTTGAACTGAGTAAAATATCTAGAAATACACTTAATGGTCTTATGTTTATTAAAAACAATCTAATAAAGAGGAAAATTAGGCTACATCCACACGACAACGGCAACGAGATTTTTTTTTTTTTAAATATCGTGTCCACATGGGCAACGGATCAGTAAAATATCAGGTTCATATGGCAACGCAACGCTTGCTGAAAACGATGCAATACACATGCCACACCTCTACGTGCGCTGTAAGACGGTCCCATCGGAGACACCAGAACAATAGAAGTAGACGCATGCGCATAACTGCGCATGCGCACAGTGACTATCCCTGTCACTGTCACACGCACACACTTTCTCACTCCCTATCCTATGGATATAGTCCCTTTAAATCACGTGCTCGTTTTTTGAATGGAGACACGGAAAGAGGAATGAACGGGGGTAGATGGAAGCCGGTACGCCAACATTCTGATATCCTCCAGAATTCTTTAATAGTCCGGAATAAATTGAATGCTACACGTTGATGGATTACTTTGTTCTTCTACGCCCTTTTTGAGGAATGTATTGTCGGACTTAAACTAACATCTGAAGAGGTGAGATCGCTCCTTTTTTTTCCCTATTTTTGCTGGCGGGATTGACTCTGCCCTAAGGGCTATTCTCTCACTCTCTCTCTCTCTCTCTCTCTCTCTCTCTGTCTCTCTCTCTCTCTCACTTTGCACCATTACACAATAAATATTCACAGTGAAAATATTTTGTAAGCGCGTTTCATGAACCAAGTTATAGGATTTGTTGACAACTCGCATCGAGTTCGTTACACTTCTACCCGGCGTGAAGCACATGTGGTTGTGACGTCATCGTAAACAAATCCATTCTACTCATCCAGACGACTTCGCAATGGTTCCATTGCCAGATTTTTTCACTCTGGAACCTGTTCTCAAAAGATTTCGTTTTGGGGCACCCAAAACGCCGGTGCCGTGTGGACGCCAGTCCAAAACGATAAATAATTTTATCAGATTCACCTGAATCCATTGCCATGTGGACAGGGCCTTAGTTGAATTTGCCTGTTTAAGGTTTTTATACTTCCAAAGTGCAACGTTAAAATAATGGTTCTTAGCTTTGCTTGTCATGTCTGTGTGAGTTTCCTTTAGGTTCTTCATTTTCCAGAAAATCTGGATGGATATATAGGTAGCTGTGAGGCAGTAAAACTACCCACTGTAACACTGTGACTAGTTCATTTTATTAAGCGCTAATAATGAGATAATTACCTCACATTGAATCAGGTATGTTTTAGCAATGCAAACATTATATCTAACACTTTCGGTGACTCTTCAGGACTGAAAATGGGTACTTAAAGCTGGTTCATTAGGCCGATAATGAGGCCAAGTTGAAAGCTAACAAAAGATTTTCAAGTGATGTGTGATCTAAAAATGCATGAAATCACTTCCAGAAAATGCTCCAGGGTTGCTGTAAATGTTAGGGTTTTGCTGGGATTCGAACCTGGTTCGTTGGTGTGATAATCCAGCAAACCCCCACTAGGCCACCAGGGGGATGACTCAAATGCAGAGGCGTGAGGCGGAAGTAGAAAAAGAATCAAAAGGTTTATTTAAACTATATACACTATATACAGGGCAAAACAAAAGACAAAAAAAAAAACCAAAGAGTATAATCCAAAAGAAAAGCAAAGTGCAAAAATACAAAAGCTAAGAAGATCAAAAAACACAGTACAAAGGAAACTGGAGATAAACATAACAGCACAAAGACTCCGTGACAAGAGGACTGAACTCAGGGGTATAAATAGACAAACTAATTAAGGACACAGGTGAAGATAATTAGGCAATTAACACAAACTCAAAACACAGGAACAGTGGCGGCCTCTAGAGGCCAAAATGAACACGACATGAAAAGGAAATAACAGCGGCCTCTAGAGGCCAAAACAGTCCTAGTCCTAACAGGACCCCCCCCTCTAGGAGCGTCTCCTGACGTTCCCAGGGCGATCCGGATGGGCCGAATGGAAGTCCCGACATAGTTCTTTATCAAGGACATCCCGAGCAGGAACCCAGCAGCGCTCCTCAGGACCATAGCCCTCCCAGTCCACCAGATATTGCAACCCGCCGCGTACCCGGCGGGAGTCAAGCAGGCGATTCACAGTGAACACAGTCTGCCCCTGGAAGATGCGGGGGGGTGGGGGGTTCCTAGGGGCAGGGGCATACGTAGACGTCAGTACGGGCCGTAACAGGGAAACATGGAAAGTGGGGTTGATCCTCAGAGTCCGGGGCAACTGGAGCCGGTAGGAGACAGGGTTAACCCTGCGCACCACCTTGAAGGGGCCAATGTAGCGAGGAGCAAGCTTGCGGTTCTCCACCCGCAGTGGAAGGTCCTTAGTGGACAGCCAAACACGCTGCCCAGGGCGGAAAGCGTGTGCAGGTCTTCTATGGCGGTTGGCCTGAGTCTGGTTGGTTCTGGAGGTCTGTATGAGGGTCTTCCTGACCTTGCTCCAGGTCTTGCGACACCGTCTCACATATTGGTTGACCGAGGGCACCCCCGCGTCCTCCTCCTGGTCCGGGAACAGAGGTGGCTGGAACCCGAATTGGCACTGGAATGGCGACAGCTTGGTGGCCGATGACTGCAGGGTGTTGTGGGCGTACTCCGCCCATGGCAGCCAGGTGCTCCACGATGTCGGGTTATCCATAGCCAGGCCTCGCAGGGTGGTTTCCAGGTCCTGGTTGAACCTCTCCGTCTGACCATTGGACTGTGGGTGAAACCCAGAGGAGAGGCTGGCAGTGGCTCCGATGACCTTGCAGAACCCGTGCCACACTCGGGAGGAGAACTGGGGCCCTCGGTCTGAGACGATGTCCTGTGGAAGACCAAAGACTCGGAAGACATGATTAAACAAAAGTTTCGCAGTTTCAAGAGCAGAGGGGAGTTTGCACAGTGGTATGAAGCGGCAGGCCTTGGAGAATCTGTCAACTAAGACCAAAATGACCGTGTTACCTTGTGACTCAGGGAGACCCGTGATAAAGTCGACTGCCACGTGGGACCAGGGACGCCGGGGAATGGTCAGAGGATGCAGGAGACCCTGGGGACGCTGTCGTGGGTTCTTGGTTCTGGTGCAAACCTCACAGGACAGGACAAATGACCTTACTTCCTTCTCCATGTTAGGCCACCAGAAGCGTCTTTTCAGGAAGTCCAGGGTCCTCCGAGCTCCCGGGTGGGCGGTGAGAGGGGAAGAGTGACCCCACTGGAGAACCTTGGCCCGGGCTTGATGTGGGACGTACAAGAGGCCTGGTGGCCCCGTCCCAGGACCGGGGTCCTGGCGTTGGGCTCGTCGGACAGCCTCCTCAATACCCCAGCGGACAGGGGCCACAATCCGGGACACAGGGATAATAGGCCCGACTTCATTCTCCCTGTTAGTGGCAGAGAACAGTCTGGACAGTGCGTCAGGTTTGGTGTTCTTGGAGCCGGGGCGGTATGAGAGGGTGAAGTCAAACCGACTGAAAAACAGGGCCCACCTAGCCTGTCGAGGGTTCAGTCTCTTGGCTTGCTGGAGGTACTCCAGGTTCTTGTGGTCAGTCCAAACCAGGAATGGATGTTGTGCTCCCTCCAGCCAGTGCCTCCACTCCTCAAGGGCCAGTTTGACCGCTAGCAGTTCTCGATCCCCCACATCGTACCGGGACTCAGCAGTACTCAGGCGGTGGGAGAAGTAAGCGCAGGGGTGCAGCTTTCCTTCCGAACGTTGAGAGAGCACCGCGCCGACACCACTGTCCGAGGCGTCCACCTCCACGATGAATGGTTGGGAGGTGTCCGGGAGAACCAGAATGGGTGCCGTGCAGAAGCGGTCCTTGAGGTCTTTGAACGCCTTTTCTGCCTGAGGAGACCAGCCATAAGATCCACCTGTCCCTTTGGTGAGGTCTGACATGGGTGCTGCCACAGAACTGAAGTTCCTGATGAACTTGCGGTAGAAGTTAGCGAATCCTAAGAACCGCTGAACCTCCTTAACGGACTTGGGAGTAGGCCAATCCCGGACGGCCAGGGTCTTGGCAGGGTCCATTTGGAGTTGGCCTGTCCGTACAATAAATCCCAGAAAGGAGACCTCGGGAACATGAAATTCGCATTTCTGGGCCTTGGCGAACAGATTGTTCTGTAGCAGCCTCTGGAGAACCTGGCGGACATGGTGGCGGTGCTCCTGCACGGTCTTGGAAAAGATAAGGATGTCGTCGAGGTAGACAAAAACGTATAGGTTAATCATGTCCCTTAAGACGTCGTTGATTAGGGCCTGAAAAACAGCTGGTGCGTTGGTGAGTCCGAAGGGCATCACCTGGTATTCGTAGTGCCCAGACGGGGTGTTAAAGGCAGTCTTCCACTCATCTCCCTGTCGGATACGGATGAGGTGGTATGCGTTCCGTAGGTCCAACTTGGTGAAGACGGTGGCGCCTTGGAGCAGGTCGAAAGCTGTGGACATCAGCGGAAGGGGATATCGGTTGCGCACAGTGATCTTATTCAGGCCCCTGTAATCAATACATGGTCGGAGCCCCCCATCCTTCTTGCCGACAAAGAAGAAGCCGGCTCCAGCAGGTGAAGTGGAGGGTCGAATAAACCCAGAGACCAGGGCATCTTTGAGGTATTCCTCCATGGCCTTGCGTTCTGGCTGAGAGAGTGAAAACAGTCTGCCACGAGGAGGGGTAGTCCCAGGGAGCAAGTCGATGGCACAGTCGTAGGCCCGGTGCGGAGGAAGAACGGCGGCCCTGCTCTTGCTGAATACCTCCTTGAGATCCCAGTACTCTGTGGGAACTTGAGATAACTCGGTGAGATCAGGGGGCTCGGCAGGAGACACAGGAGAGCTAGAGAGCAGACAAGAGGCATGGCATGCAGGGCCCCATTCCACAACCTGGCTTGTTACCCAGTCTATGCGAGGGTTGTGGCGAGTAAGCCAAGGAAGGCCTAGAATAACTGGGAACTCAGGTGAAGGAATCAGGTGCAGGGATATTTCTTCCTTGTGACCTTGAGACTGGAGGAAAACTGGAGAAGTAACTTGGGTGACTCTTCCATCACCTAACGCTTGGCCATCGAGGGCAGACACAGACAGTGGGACTTCAAGAGGTGCAGTCGGAATATTGATGCTTTGGGCGAAGTGAATATCCATAAAGTTCCCAGCCGCCCCTGAGTCTATCAAAGCTTGACAAGAGTGGACAGACTCACCCCAGGAGATGGAGACCGGGATGTAGATTCCTTGGCCAGGGAGTCCGGGAGAGAGGGTAGGCCCCGTCACAACCCTCCCTCGGCTGGACGGGGCGGTCCTTTTCCCAAGAGTTCGGGACATGATGCTCGGAAGTGACCAGGCTTGCCACAGTAGATGCAGCACTTGTCCCTCCTTCTGCGCTCCCTCTCAGATGCGGAGAGGCGAGTACGACCCACTTGCATGGGTTCTGGACAGTCACTGAAGGAGGTAGACGGTCTCCAGGTAGAGGTAGGGAGGCTGGGGGGGCTCAAGGCTTGGTGGCGTTCTCTCATCCTGTTGTCCAGACGAATAGCATGTGAGATGAGGGTTTCGAGGTCACTTGGGCATCCAATAGAGGCCAGACCGTCCTTGATGGGGTCAGACAGACCATGGTGGAAGGCTGACACCAGGGCAGTCTCGTTCCATCCACTTACTGCTGCGAGTGTTCGGAACGAGATGGCGTAATCTGCGACGCTTCCTCCTTGCCGGATGGACATGAGCTTTCGGGCTGCGTCGGTACTGATGTCTGCCTGATCGAAGACCCGAAGCATCTCTTCAGAAAACAGCTGGAAATCAAAGCACTCAGGTCCCTGTCTTTGCCAGATAGCAGTAGCCCAGGCTCGCGCCTTACCAGCTAATAAGGTGATCACAAAGGCAATCTTGCGGCGATCCGTAGTGTAGGTGGTAGGCTGAAGCTCAAAGGTGAGTTGACACTGGGTAAGGAACTCTCGGCACTCACTGTGCTTGCCGTCATACCTCTGTGGTGCAGGAAGGCTGGGTTCGCGAGGTGAAGAAGGCAGCATTGCAGGAGGCACTGGAGCAGGAGTGGGAGCTGGATCAGGAGCAGGAGATGCAGGCAGAGATGTCAGCTGTGCCAGGGTTTTCCCAATTTGCTGAAGCAGTTCCTCGTGGCGAGCGAGGGCCTCACGTTGGCTGGTGAGCGTACGTCCATGAGCGTCCATGGTCGCTCCGAAGCGTGTCAAAGCTGCCATAATTCCCTGAAGGTTGGCCGGGTAGACAGTTGAAGCAGCCTCTGCTGAGTCGGTCATGACGGAGTCTTTCTGTTAGGGTTTTGCTGGGATTCGAACCTGGTTCGTTGGTGTGATAATCCAGCAAACCCCCACTAGGCCACCAGGGGGATGACTCAAATGCAGAGGCGTGAGGCGGAAGTAGAAAAAGAATCAAAAGGTTTATTTAAACTATATACACTATATACAGGGCAAAACAAAAGACAAAAAAAAAAACCAAAGAGTATAATCCAAAAGAAAAGCAAAGTGCAAAAATACAAAAGCTAAGAAGATCAAAAAACACAGTACAAAGGAAACTGGAGATAAACATAACAGCACAAAGACTCCGTGACAAGAGGACTGAACTCAGGGGTATAAATAGACAAACTAATTAAGGACACAGGTGAAGATAATTAGGCAATTAACACAAACTCAAAACACAGGAACAGTGGCGGCCTCTAGAGGCCAAAATGAACACGACATGAAAAGGAAATAACAGCGGCCTCTAGAGGCCAAAACAGTCCTAGTCCTAACAGTAAAAGGAAGAGTTTTACGTTTCTTGGAATTAATATATAACTGATTTTTTCATTTAAAATACTTTCTGATGACACCTCCTTATCTCATCTTTTAAATATTTCATTTTATAAACAATCGATTCATGCAAATATTTTATTTATTGATTTATTTATATATTTATTATGTTTAGCATGGTTAAGATGCTAAAAGGTAAATCAAAGCATTTGGAAAGGAGAGTTTATCACTTTGACTTGATTTCAACAGACATGATATGCAAGGCTGATTTTTGTAAAGCCACTAAAATTTAGTTCACAGAGCTCACTCCGGAGAATGCTAATTCACTAAGTTTTAGGCCCTGTCCACACGGCAACGGATTCAGGTGACTCCGATACAATTGCTTATCGTTTAGGCCTGGCGTCCACACGGCACCGGCGTTTTGGGTGCCCAAAACGCAATCTTTTTGAGAACGGGTTCCAGAGTGGAAAGATCTGGCAACGTTGCCGTTGTGAAGTCGTCTGGATGAGTAAAACGGATTTGTTTACGATGACGTCACAACCACATGACTGTCAGTGCTTCACGCCGGGTAGAAGTGTAACGAATATCACCAGGAAAAAGCCTTACAGAGCACTAGTGAGAGTGAAACACGAGCTTAGATATTATTATTATTATTATTATTATTATTATTATTATGTTCAGTGTTAGTTCACAGTAGTAATGCAAGAAGCAGAATAGTGACAGTAATAGTGAAGCAAAAACATGCAATTGTACAAACACTGCAGCTCTACAGCAAAATATTCATTTATGAAATGGTCTGATTCTTAACACCAGTAGTGCCAATGAGCTTCTCATTGCGATGCGAGTTGTCAACAAATCCTACAACTTGGTTCATGAAACGCACTTACAAAATATTTTCACTGTGAATATTTATTGTGTAATGGTGCAAAGTGAGAGAGAGAGAGAGTCAATCCCGCCAGCAAAAATAGAGAAAAAAAGAGCGATCTCACCTCTTCAGATGTGGGTTTAAGTCCTACAATACATTCCTCAAAAAGGGCGTAGAGGAGCAAATTAATCATTATTTAATTAGCATTCAATTTATTCCGGACCATTAAAGACACCACCTTCCGCGTAGAATCATAGGTCATCCTCACCGCCATTTTGGAGAGGTCAAAGCGGAGAATAAAGATTAGCTGCGTTTAACTGTACCAACAGGTTTGCCATCCAAACGAGATCACATGGGATTACCTTTCACAGGTGAGACTGGAAAAATACTTTTCATTGTATTTGGTCATTATAATGTAATTTTACAAACAGATTTTCCTGACTTTGTGGCTAATATGCATCCTTACTTCTTCTATTGTTCTGGTGTCTCCGAAGGGACCGTCTTACAGCGCCCCTAGAGGTGTGGCATGTGTATTGCATCGTTTTCAGCAAGCGTTGCGTTGCCATATGGACCTGATATTTTACTGATTGTTGCCCATTTGGACGCGATATATTTTTAAATAACATCTCGTTGCCGTTGTCGTGTGGATGTAGCTTTACTCTCTGGCTAAGATTTCAGGTTCCTCTGGGTTAGAAACAAGGAGGTGGCATTACACTACATGTGTGGACTGTAATGGTGACTGAAAATCATTCGCACAGTGACTTTCTTGACACAACCACTGTTTATACTACAGATCTAATGCCATTATGCGATGTTATACTGTATATGAGGGTCACAGGACCTTTTCTGTAAAGGTAGTGTAAAATAATCAGCATAGTGTAAATAGCTGAAGCAAATTCAAATGCTGTTGATTATGTGGTCAAAATATGTCTAACCCTGAAAGTCTCCAGTCAAGGAGCCGTTTTCTTTCAAGCAAAAACTGTCATTGCAAAACCACGGTTCATAATAGCCCTCTAGAATCTAGTGGTCACTCCATGACAAAAATCCCAGAAGCCCTGTCCTGCTCACTCGACATGACACGTACTGCTTTCAAACCATATCTCTGTCAAGTGTCATCAAGTGTAGATGAGGCTTATACAGTTGCGGTCGGAAATTCACATTCACAGACATGAATATCGTGACAATATTGGGCTTTGAATGATTTATTTGAACTGTTCTTTTTCTTAATCAGACCTATTTTAATTCTGTTCATGTGAATAATTTCTATTCATATGCAGTGATTTGACGAGAGCAAAAATTATATATATATATATATATATATATATATATATATATATATATATATACATATACACACACACACACACACACACACACACACACACACACACACAATGGTGCTTGAAAGTTTGTGAACCCATTAGAATTTTCTATATTTTTGCATAAATATGACCTAAAACATCATCAGATTTTCACACAAGTCTTATACTTGGTCATTTATTTATTAAGGAAAATGATCCAATATTACATATCTGTGAGTGGCAAAAGTATGTGAACCTTTGCTTTCAGTTTCTGGTGTGACCCCCTTGTGCAGCAATAACTGCAACTAAACGTTTCCGGTAACTGTTGATCAGTCCTGCACACCGGCTTGGAGGAATTTTAGCCCATTCCTCCATACAGAACAGCTTCAACTCTGGGATGTTGGTGGGTTTCTTCACATGAACTGCTCGCTTCAGGTCCTTCCACAACATTTCGTTGGATTAAGGTCAGGACTTTGACTTGGCCATTCCAAAACATTAACTTTATTCTTCTTTAACCATTCTTTGGTAGAACGACTTGTGTGCTTTGGGTCGTTGTCTTGCTGCATGACCCACCTTCTCTTGAGATTCAGTTCATGGACAGATGTCCTGACATTTTCCTTTAGAATTTGCTGGTATAATTCAGAATTCATTGTTCCATCAATGATGGCAAGCCGTCCTGGCCCAGATGCAGCAAAACAGGCCCAAACCATGATACTACCACCACCATGTTTCACAGATGGGAGAAGGTTCTTATGCTGGAATGCAGTGTTTTCCTTTTTCCAAACATAATGCTTCTCATTTAAACCAAAAAGTTCTATTTTGGTCTCATCCGTCCACAAAACATTTTTCCACTAGCATTCTGGCTTGTTGACATGATCTTTAGCAAACTGGAGACAAGCAGCAATGTTCTTTTTGGGGAACAGTGGCTTTCTCCTTGCAACCCTGCCATGCACACCATTGTTGTTCAGCGTTCTCCTGATGATGGACTCATGAACATTAACATTAGCCAATGTGAGAGAGGTCTTCAGTTGCTTAGAAGTTACCCTGGGGTTCTTTGTGACCTCGTCGACTATTACATGCCTTGCTCTTGGAGTGATCTTTGTTGGTCGACCACTCCTGGGGAGGGTAACAATGGTCTTGAATTTCCTCCATTTGTACACAATCTGTCTGACTGTGGATTGGTGGAGTCCAAACTCTTTAGAGATGGTTTTGTAACCTTTTCCAGCCCGATGAGCATCAACAATGCTTTTTCTGAGCTCCTCAGAAGTCTCCTTTGTTCGTGCCATGATACACTTCCACAAACATGTGTTGTGAAGATCAGACTTTGATAGATCCCTGTTCTTTAAATAAAACAGGGTGCCCACTCACACCTGATTGTCATCCCATTGATTGAAAACACCTGACTCTAATTTCACCTTCAAATTAACTGCTAATCCTAGAGGTTCACATACTTTTGCCACTCACAGATATGTAATACTGGATCATTTTCCTCAATAAATAAATGACCAAGTATAATATTTTTGTCTCATTTGTTTAACTGGGTTCTCTTTATCTACTTTTAGGACTTGTGTAAAAATCTGATGATGTTTTGGGTCATATTTATGCAGAAAAATAGAAAATTCTAAAGGGTGCACAAACTTTCAAGCACCACTGTGTGTATAAGATGAAACTTTTCTGTCAGGTTAATAGATGAGTGACAAAGTAAACCAAGGAGAAAGTGAAGTTATAAGAGGGACTCTGACCTGAGTTGCCGGTCCTTGCAGACAGCCACCATGACCAGTAGGTTTCCCAAGACACTCATAAGCATGACCAGTGACAGGAAGCTGATGAGAGCAACTGTCTTCGCCATGCCGTTGCTGTGGCAACAGAGAGATGATAAGGACTTGTTTGACAGCAATCAACAGCATGGCACTCAGTAATATCTGATTAGAAACAGCTTTAATGAGATGATTGACCCAATGGTTGGTCCAATGATGAAATGACAAACCAGTAGGTTCTATTATTACTGATCCATTCATCCATCCATTATCTCTCTCTCTCTCTCTCTCTCTCTCTCTCTCTCTCTCATTATCTCTAGCCGCTTTATCCTGTTCTACAGGGTCGCAGGCAAGCTGGAGCATATCCCAGCTGACTATGGGCGAGAGGTGGGGTACACCCTGGACAAGTCGCCAGGTCATCACAGGGCTGACATATTATTACTGAAATTTAATATTATTTAAATTGTGTGCAAATTACTCAGCTTGTTTACAAATTGGACATCTAAGTATGGACTGTACAAGTTGTTGGATTTGATAAACTGACCTGATAAAAGGATTCTGCTACAAGTGGAAACCCTGACATGAGCCACTGGCCAGAAATATAAGCATAAAAAAGCAATGTATGTGTAAATGCATCAGAGTAGACAAACTGTCTTTCAGAGGTAATGAGGATGCAGTTTGTCTGTTGACACACAACAATAAAGAATAAAGAAAAATCTGACTTTCCTGGTCAGACTTGGCTTCCTGTTCCAAGTCTGCCCTTTCCTCCACACCATCCTGCACTCACACTCTGATAAATCTTGGAAAAATGTACAGCAATTCACTAAACATTCGCTTAGCATAACCTACTATTTTCCAGTTATGCTGGACCTCAAGATGAAAAGCCCAGTTAACACTTTAAAGCTGCTGGATGGAAAATTTTGGTCGAAAAATGTCACTAGAAGCTACTCGAAGAACATTTTGTATCATGAATGGTGCTGTGATGTTCTCCACTGACTGTATATTGATAAAGTAGATAGTGTGATAGTATGATGTTTGGGATATAGCCCAAGTATTTGGGATGCAAATAGTTGGGCTACCTGAAAGTGGTGCAAAAAGAAGTTGCATAAAGTTCTCAACATTATGCAAATGAGAATTGAATATTATCAAGATGTGGCCAATCAGATGAGTCATTTTTAATCTAATCTCTGCATTTTTTTGTCCAGCCTCTAAAATACATCAAAACAGACACTGTTAGCATGCCAACTAATATGCAAAGCAATAAATATACACATGAGGGTAAGAAAACATCCCTGGATGATTCACTCTTGTATGATCTAACCAAGTTAAAAATGCTGTCATACGTACAAAGAATCACACAAAAATCTTCTGTTAGCTAGATGGCTATTAAAAGTTTCCGAGGTGGTTGACAAAATATGGACTACGGAAATATAATAAAAAAGGATACAAAATACGGAGTGGTTACGGATTTTAATATGGATGCATCATGGATGCTAGATTGGTCACAGATGTTTCAGTATATTATGGATTGGTTACGGATTTCATATGGATGATGTATCATGGATTGTTAATTTTACAGACATTGTTATGAGTCTACGTAACAGTGACATGGGCATCACAAAGAATGTCTCCATGGTGACGTTCTCTGCCAATGGTAGCTACATGATGGAGGTAGAAGCGCCAGATAAAGTCGAGCCAATGCTCACTAATCGGCAGACGAGTCTTTCAATAAGAGATGTGGAACATCTAATATTATTCTATCCACATTCACTGGATATGAGCAATCGTGCGCTCTGATTGGCTACTCTACTACTAGGCTATCAGCTCATATACCGTGAGCAGAGAAAAACAAACTGGTGGAGTGTGTTGCTGAACCAACCAAGGATGAAATAAAAACTCTACTCGGAAACAAAACCCCCAAAATACAAAAAAGCAAATAATATAGAATAAAAGTGTTTGATGGTAAGAATATATCTTTTATTTTTCAAGAATTATTATTGTTATTATAGCATTTTCAAAATTGCTACTGTCATTTCACCGGTTTGTTTACAGTCTAAGCCAGGGGTCACCAAACTTTTTTTCTCTGGGGGCCACATTGTCGTTCCTGACTGTGATGGGGGCCGGGGTCGGGTCAGCTATATAACATAGAATTGTATGACCCAGACAAGTATGACCACCAGCAGGCCTCATTGTGTAGTAGAGATTACTAGCCTGGCACAGCCATCCCCACTACTATATCCATACTACTATATCAACACTTGATTCCTGGCACATATTTGTTTATCTTTACTAGTGGTTTGCAAAAGTAGTAATTGAGTCTTCACACTTTGTTTTAATTTGAAATACCACAGATATTCCATTTATTTATTTTCTAATAAAAATAACATCAAAGCTGTCAAGGTAAGAAACATCTGCCTAGTTGAGGTGATTGACACTGGCAAAGGTGAGTGGAAAATTATACATTGTAGGTAGGCCTGTTGATATTATTAATAATATTAATAATAATTGTGTGCAGCACTTAATAAAGGCCAAATAAATAGGCCTATAAAATAAATACATTAAAAAAAACAGTGAAATTATAATATGAGCAATAGATCAATAGATCACAGCAGTTGTGCTGTGTCCTGCACGTCATTGCTCTCATCCATGGCCAAAGCAAAAAACTCGAATTCTGACGCTTTCTCATTCAGCTGGTCATACACGTTGTCCCCCAAATCTTCGGTTCGCCTGGTCATAGTAGGTGCGGAGAGACTCACCGCGTTGAGCACATCCTTCTTGTCGGGACACACCTCCTCGGCCACAGCAAGCATGCATACTTTAACAAAGTCCCCATCAGTAAACGGCTTTCCATGGGTAGCTAGTAGGTGAGCTACCTTATAGCTAGCTCGGACAGCAGCCTGGTTGATCTGGGTTTGGCGAAGGAATACATTCTGTTGTGCAGCCAGTCCGCATTTCATCCTCCGAATCCTGTCTTCTCTTGTTTGCCCTCGCAAACTAGCATACTCTTTGTGGCGGGTTTTGAAGTGACGACGCAGATTATATTCTTTGAAAACTGACACACTTTCTTTACGTACAAGACAAACTGCACGGTCCTTATACTGAACGAAAAAATAATCGGTGGTCCACTGTTCTTTAAAAACTCTGCACTCTCTGTCAGCTTTTTGCTTACCAGTAGCCATTTTGCTGTCCTGAACACTGACAGTTCTCTGCGCGTGCACTGCCTGTCACTGCTTGATCGCGAGCATATGACGAAAATTCGGAAAATATGAATAGTTCATTTTATAATTAAATATCAATTTTAATTGATAAAATCAACAAAATACAAGATGCAGACATGTTATTATTTGCCAAAAAGCAATTTAAAAAAATAGGCCATGACCACTTTTGGGGATTGCCTCATAGGGCCGGTTCAAGTGGTGAGGGGCTGGGGGGCCGGTCAAAGGGGGGTGGCGGGCCAGAGTCGGCCCGCGGGCCGTAGTTTGATGACCCCTGGTCTAAGCGGAAATTATTTTGTTGGGCGTTTTGTATGAAGTTTTTATTTATCGAATTTGCAAACAATAAAAATAAAGATACTCTTTTTCTCAAAATCCAGTGAATGTGGATAGAATAAAACAGTTATTCCACTCAATCTCATCGTACATGGCTTATAGCTACGTAGACGTCTCGTCAGCTACTGTATCAGCTTATGTACAACTCGATTTTGTGGAATAACTGTTAAATATACAGAGAACACAACTCTGAAATGCCATTTTTGCCAAAAGGGGGTGAAGTTTACATATTTCATCCAAAGACTGATGTAGAAAAGAAGTTCGAAAAGTTTATGTCCCATTGTCGCCAAACTGTAAGAACACCACTGTTAGGACTAGGACTGTTTTGGCCTCTAGAGGCCGCAGTTATTTCCTTTTCATGTCGTGTTCATTTTGGCCTCTAGAGGCCGCCACTGTTCCTGTGTTTTGAGTTTGTGTTAATTGCCTAATTATCTTCACCTGTGTCCTTAATTAGTTTGTCTATTTATACCCCTGAGTTCAGTCCTCTTGTCACGGAGTCTTTGTGCTGTTATGTTTATCTCCAGTTTCCTTTGTACTGTGTTTTTTGATCTTCTTAGCTTTTGTATTTTTGCACTTTGCTTTTCTTTTGGATTATACTCTTTGGGTTTTTTTTTGTCTTTTGTTTTGCCCTGTATATAGTGTATATAGTTTAAATAAACCTTTTGATTCTTTTTCTACTTCCGCCTCACGCCTCTGCATTTGAGTCATCCCCCTGGTGGCCTAGTGGGGGTTTGCTGGATTATCACACCAACGAACCAGGTTCGAATCCCAGCAAAACCCTAACAGAAAGACTCCGTCATGACCGACTCAGCAGAGGCTGCTTCAACTGTCTACCCGGCCAACCTTCAGGGAATTATGGCAGCTTTGACACGCTTCGGAGCGACCATGGACGCTCATGGACGTACGCTCACCAGCCAACGTGAGGCCCTCGCTCGCCACGAGGAACTGCTTCAGCAAATTGGGAAAACCCTGGCACAGCTGACATCTCTACCTGCATCTCCTGCTCCTGATCCAGTTCCTGCTCCTGATCCAGCTCCCACTCCTGCTCCAGTGCCTCCTGCAATGCTGCCTTCTTCACCTCGCGAACCCAGCCTTCCTGCACCACAGAGGTATGACGGCAAGCACAGTGAGTGCCGAGAGTTCCTTACCCAGTGTCAACTCACCTTTGAGCTTCAGCCTACCACCTACACTACGGATCGCCGCAAGATTGCCTTTGTGATCACCTTATTAGCTGGCAAGGCGCGAGCCTGGGCTACTGCTATCTGGCAAAGACAGGGACCTGAGTGCTTTGATTTCCAGCTGTTTTCTGAAGAGATGCTTCGGGTCTTCGATCAGGCAGACATCAGTACCGACGCAGCCCGAAAGCTCATGTCCATCCGGCAAGGAGGAAGCGTCGCAGATTACGCCATCTCGTTCCGAACACTCGCAGCAGTAAGTGGATGGAACGAGACTGCCCTGGTGTCAGCCTTCCACCATGGTCTGTCTGACCCCATCAAGGACGGTCTGGCCTCTATTGGATGCCCAAGTGACCTCGAAACCCTCATCTCACATGCTATTCGTCTGGACAACAGGATGAGAGAACGCCACCAAGCCTTGAGCCCCCCCAGCCTCCCTACCTCTACCTGGAGACCGTCTACCTCCTTCAGTGACTGTCCAGAACCCATGCAAGTGGGTCGTACTCGCCTCTCCGCATCTGAGAGGGAGCGCAGAAGGAGGGACAAGTGCTGCATCTACTGTGGCAAGCCTGGTCACTTCCGAGCATCATGTCCCGAACTCTTGGGAAAAGGACCGCCCCGTCCAGCCGAGGGAGGGTTGTGACGGGGCCTACCCTCTCTCCCGGACTCCCTGGCCAAGGAATCTACATCCCGGTCTCCATCTCCTGGGGTGAGTCTGTCCACTCTTGTCAAGCTTTGATAGACTCAGGGGCGGCTGGGAACTTTATGGATATTCACTTCGCCCAAAGCATCAATATTCCGACTGCACCTCTTGAAGTCCCACTGTCTGTGTCTGCCCTCGATGGCCAAGCGTTAGGTGATGGAAGAGTCACCCAAGTTACTTCTCCAGTTTTCCTCCAGTCTCAAGGTCACAAGGAAGAAATATCCCTGCACCTGATTCCTTCACCTGAGTTCCCAGTTATTCTAGGCCTTCCTTGGCTTACTCGCCACAACCCTCGCATAGACTGGGTAACAAGCCAGGTTGTGGAATGGGGCCCTGCATGCCATGCCTCTTGTCTGCTCTCTAGCTCTCCTGTGTCTCCTGCCGAGCCCCCTGATCTCACCGAGTTATCTCAAGTTCCCACAGAGTACTGGGATCTCAAGGAGGTATTCAGCAAGAGCAGGGCCGCCGTTCTTCCTCCGCACCGGGCCTACGACTGTGCCATCGACTTGCTCCCTGGGACTACCCCTCCTCGTGGCAGACTGTTTTCACTCTCTCAGCCAGAACGCAAGGCCATGGAGGAATACCTCAAAGATGCCCTGGTCTCTGGGTTTATTCGACCCTCCACTTCACCTGCTGGAGCCGGCTTCTTCTTTGTCGGCAAGAAGGATGGGGGGCTCCGACCATGTATTGATTACAGGGGCCTGAATAAGATCACTGTGCGCAACCGATATCCCCTTCCGCTGATGTCCACAGCTTTCGACCTGCTCCAAGGCGCCACCGTCTTCACCAAGTTGGACCTACGGAACGCATACCACCTCATCCGTATCCGACAGGGAGACGAGTGGAAGACTGCCTTTAACACCCCGTCTGGGCACTACGAATACCAGGTGATGCCCTTCGGACTCACCAACGCACCAGCTGTTTTTCAGGCCCTAATCAACGACGTCTTAAGGGACATGATTAACCTATACGTTTTTGTCTACCTCGACGACATCCTTATCTTTTCCAAGACCATGCAGGAGCACCGCCACCATGTCCGCCAGGTTCTCCAGAGGCTGCTACAGAACAATCTGTTCGCCAAGGCCCAGAAATGCGAATTTCATGTTCCCGAGGTCTCCTTTCTGGGATTTATTGTACGGACAGGCCAACTCCAAATGGACCCTGCCAAGACCCTGGCCGTCCGGGATTGGCCTACTCCCAAGTCCGTTAAGGAGGTTCAGCGGTTCTTAGGATTCGCTAACTTCTACCGCAAGTTCATCAGGAACTTCAGTTCTGTGGCAGCACCCATGTCTGACCTCACCAAAGGGACAGGTGGATCTTATGGCTGGTCTCCTCAGGCAGAAAAGGCGTTCAAAGACCTCAAGGACCGCTTCTGCACGGCACCCATTCTGGTTCTCCCGGACACCTCCCAACCATTCATCGTGGAGGTGGACGCCTCGGACAGTGGTGTCGGCGCGGTGCTCTCTCAACGTTCGGAAGGAAAGCTGCACCCCTGCGCTTACTTCTCCCACCGCCTGAGTCCTGCTGAGTCCCGGTACGATGTGGGGGATCGAGAACTGCTAGCGGTCAAACTGGCCCTTGAGGAGTGGAGGCACTGGCTGGAGGGAGCACAACATCCATTCCTGGTTTGGACTGACCACAAGAACCTGGAGTACCTCCAGCAAGCCAAGAGACTGAACCCTCGACAGGCTAGGTGGGCCCTGTTTTTCAGTCGGTTTGACTTCACCCTCTCATACCGCCCCGGCTCCAAGAACACCAAACCTGACGCACTGTCCAGACTGTTCTCTGCCACTAACAGGGAGAATGAAGTCGGGCCTATTATCCCTGTGTCCCGGATTGTGGCCCCTGTCCGCTGGGGTATTGAGGAGGCTGTCCGACGAGCCCAACGCCAGGACCCCGGTCCTGGGACGGGGCCACCAGGCCTCTTGTACGTCCCACATCAAGCCCGGGCCAAGGTTCTCCAGTGGGGTCACTCTTCCCCTCTCACCGCCCACCCGGGAGCTCGGAGGACCCTGGACTTCCTGAAAAGACGCTTCTGGTGGCCTAACATGGAGAAGGAAGTAAGGTCATTTGTCCTGTCCTGTGAGGTTTGCACCAGAACCAAGAACCCACGACAGCGTCCCCAGGGTCTCCTGCATCCTCTGACCATTCCCCGGCGTCCCTGGTCCCACGTGGCAGTCGACTTTATCACGGGTCTCCCTGAGTCACAAGGTAACACGGTCATTTTGGTCTTAGTTGACAGATTCTCCAAGGCCTGCCGCTTCATACCACTGTGCAAACTCCCCTCTGCTCTTGAAACTGCGAAACTTTTGTTTAATCATGTCTTCCGAGTCTTTGGTCTTCCACAGGACATCGTCTCAGACCGAGGGCCCCAGTTCTCCTCCCGAGTGTGGCACGGGTTCTGCAAGGTCATCGGAGCCACTGCCAGCCTCTCCTCTGGGTTTCACCCACAGTCCAATGGTCAGACGGAGAGGCTCAACCAGGACCTGGAAACCACCCTGCGAGGCCTGGCTATGGATAACCCGACATCGTGGAGCACCTGGCTGCCATGGGCGGAGTACGCCCACAACACCCTGCAGTCATCGGCCACCAAGCTGTCGCCATTCCAGTGCCAATTCGGGTTCCAGCCACCTCTGTTCCCGGACCAGGAGGAGGACGCGGGGGTGCCCTCGGTCAACCAATATGTGAGACGGTGTCGCAAGACCTGGAGCAAGGTCAGGAAGACCCTCATACAGACCTCCAGAACCAACCAGACTCAGGCCAACCGCCATAGAAGACCTGCCCATGCTTTCCGCCCTGGGCAGCGTGTTTGGCTGTCCACTAAGGACCTTCCACTGCGGGTGGAGAACCGCAAGCTTGCTCCTCGCTACATTGGCCCCTTCAAGGTGGTGCGCAGGGTGAACCCTGTCTCCTACCGGCTCCAGTTGCCCCGGACTCTGAGGATCAACCCCACTTTCCATGTTTCCCTGTTACGGCCCGTACTGACGTCTACGTATGCCCCTGCCCCTAGGAACCCCCCACCCCCCCGCATCTTCCAGGGGCAGACTGTGTTCACTGTGAATCGCCTGCTTGACTCCCGCCGGGTCCGCGGCGGGTTGCAATATCTGGTGGACTGGGAGGGCTATGGTCCTGAGGAGCGCTGCTGGGTTCCTGCTCGGGATGTCCTTGATAAAGAACTATGTCGGGACTTCCATTCGGCCCATCCGGATCGCCCTGGGAACGTCAGGAGACGCTCCTAGAGGGGGGGGTCCTGTTAGGACTAGGACTGTTTTGGCCTCTAGAGGCCGCAGTTATTTCCTTTTCATGTCGTGTTCATTTTGGCCTCTAGAGGCCGCCACTGTTCCTGTGTTTTGAGTTTGTGTTAATTGCCTAATTATCTTCACCTGTGTCCTTAATTAGTTTGTCTATTTATACCCCTGAGTTCAGTCCTCTTGTCACGGAGTCTTTGTGCTGTTATGTTTATCTCCAGTTTCCTTTGTACTGTGTTTTTTGATCTTCTTAGCTTTTGTATTTTTGCACTTTGCTTTTCTTTTGGATTATACTCTTTGGTTTTTTTTTTGTCTTTTGTTTTGCCCTGTATATAGTGTATATAGTTTAAATAAACCTTTTGATTCTTTTTCTACTTCCGCCTCACGCCTCTGCATTTGAGTCATCCCCCTGGTGGCCTAGTGGGGGTTTGCTGGATTATCACACCAACGAACCAGGTTCGAATCCCAGCAAAACCCTAACAACCACGGTGTTACTGTGGGTGGTAAAAGAGAGCAACTGGACTTCCTTGAAGATTCTTGAAGACGTTTCACCTCTCATCCTAAAGGCTTCTTCAGTTCTGTCTGACTAATAGGGAGTATCAGGTATTTATCCTCTCATGGATGAAAAGCAATCCTAAGGTGGCATAGTCAGACAGAACTGAAGAAGCCTTTTGGATGAAAGGTGAAACGTCTTCAAGAATCTTCAAGCAAGTCCAGTTGCTCTCTTTTACCACCCACAGTTCACTATGACCTGGATGACTGAGAATCTTCACAGACACCGCGGTGTTACATTACATCGGTGATGAATCTATATCTAAACCGAAGGCACATGGAAATTGAATAAAACAAATTAAAATATCCATAAGGCCAAAGCCTTCTGTCATCAAAAAGATGGAGGAGACGGTAAAAACCAACATGGACTGAAGTGCCCATAAATTATACAAAGAATCCATAGCCACAGAAAAGAAGGCGAAAATCACGGACATGCCATGGAATGTCCGTCAAATCCATCCCCTCAAAGAGGAAAAAAACAAAACAGAAGAAAGGCCGACTGAAGGTGCCCTGATAAATTGACAAGCAATTGCATATGAAGACAAATAATTTGTTAATTTCATTGCAACTTTTCTGGATCTTATTGTAATTTTAGGCATGGAAGACATGTTGAATGAATTAAATCAAAGTCTTCGATTTCAACTTCTTAAAACAAATTAAGAAGTCTAAAACAATTAAATGTTTGGACTGCCGACGTTCATAATTAAAATATCTTACCTCCGTTTATGTTTACTTTATTAATTTACTGTTGATATTTCACAGAAAATATCACATATCCGTGAATAAAAGATCAGTACTTTGTATTATATTTTTATTGCCCGTGAATGGCGGCACGGTGGTGTAGTGGTTAGCGCTGTTGCCTCACAGCAAGAAGGTCCGGGTTCAAGCCCTGTGGCCGGCGAGGGCCTTTCTGTGCGGGGTTTGCATGTTCTCCCCCTGTCTGCATGGGTTTCCTCCGGGTGCTCCGGTTTCCCCCACAGTCCAAAGACATGCAGGTTAGGTTAACTGGTGACTCTAAATTGACCGTAGGTGTGAATGTGAGTGTGAATGGTTGTCTGTGTCTATGTGTCAGCCCTGTGATGACCTGGCGACTTGTCCAGGGTGTACCCCGCCTTTCGCCCGTAGTCAGCTGGGATAGGCTCCAGCTTGCCTGCGACCCTGTAGAAGGATAAAGCAGCTAGAGATAATGAGATGAGATGAGATTTTCCGTGACTCGTCCATATTTTGTAAACGGTGCGTTTCTGAGCGAAATAACTTTACAACTGTGTGATAATACAAACTCTACAACAAAGATAAACTACCTATTATCTTTCATTCCTGCCAAATCAGACAACACATAAATGCCTGATCTGTTCATCAAGAAAAAAAGAGATAAAACTCCACCACCCAAAATCTATCTTCCTTTTAACGATATTATCAGAATCAGAATGAGAATCAAGTTTATTGCTAAGTCTGTTCCCACATACAAGGAATTTGCTTTGGTGATTGGTGCTTGAACTGTTAAGATAGAAGAATTTAAAAAATGACAAAAGTAGTTATATTAACAGGATAAAAAATAAGACGAATCTAAAATGAACAAATCTGAAAAGTGGACATATTTAACGGGTCTGTGCATGGGTTGTTTTGAAGTCCAAGCTGTACAGTACGTCCCAGAATGTGCAAAAATAGGTCACAGGATAAAGATGAAGAAGACTTGGGGTGTGATGTTGTTCGAAGTCTGACCTGGCGTATGATGTATAAGTGCAAATTCCAACAGTTCTGCTTTTACTCAACCCCCTGACACTACAGTGAATGTGAAGCGCAATTACAGGATTATCAGTGACTGACAGCAGCTCAGGAACATCATATTATAAAAATAAATATGTTCCCCTGATTCAATAATCATGTTTCTTTTCTGTCTATAACAGTGTAGCTTTAAGTAAACAGTCATTTCTTTCACATTTCATTCCTGAATCTGCCTGTGACTGTGAGGATAGAGGATATGATGGGAACAACACTCTCATTGCGTGGTAGACACAGTCATGTATGTGTGATGACGACTAAAACCTTTGACCCCCATGTGTTCTGGCACTGAAGGTGTAATCAGCACACAGCAGCATAATCAAGGCTTTAAGCGAGCTGCCCTCAGGTCAGCTAGTATACCAGCTCCATTATTGGATTGGCTATGGAGCAGCTCAGCTCTGCACAGTAGGCTGAACAAATTTCTCATTTTAATCATTTAGTGGGCTTTGTGCCAATCACATTAATCACTGCAACAGTAACAAGCGAAACTTAAAGACTGAAGTACAACCCCGATTCCAAAAAAGTTGGGACAAAGTACAAATTGTAAATAAAAACGGAATGCAATAATTTACAAATCTCAAAAACTGATATTGTATTCACAATAGAACATAGACAACATATCAAAGGTCGAAAGTGAGACATTTTGAAATTTCATGCCAAATATTGGCTCATTTGAAATTTCATGACAGCAACACATCTCAGAAAAGTTGGGGCAGGGGCAATAAGAGGCTGGAAAAGTTAAAGGTACAAAAAAGGAACAGCTGGAGGACCAAATTGCAACTCATTAGGTCAATTGGCAATAGGTCATTAACATGACTGGGTATAAAAAGAGCATCTTGGAGTGGCAGCGGCTCTCAGAAGTAAAGATGGGAAGAGGATCACCAATCCCCCTAATTCTGCACCGACAAATAGTGGAGCAATATCAGAAAGGAGTTCGACAGTGTAAAATTGCAAAGAGTTTGAACATATCATCATCTACAGTGCATAATATCATCAAAAGATTCAGAGAATCTGGAAGAATCTCTGTGCATAAGGGTCAAGGCCGGAAAACCATACTGGGTGCCCATGATCTTCGGGCCCTTAGATGGCACTGCATCACATACAGGCATGCTTCTGTATTGGAAATCACAAAATGGGCTCAGAAATATTTCCAGAGAACATTATCTGTGAACACAATTCACCGTGCCATCCGCCGTTGCCAGCTAAAACTCTATAGTTCAAAGAAGAAGCCGTATCTAAACATGATCCAGAAGCGCAGACGTCTCATTTAAAATGGACTGTGGCAAAGTGGAAAACTGTTCTGTGGTCAGATGAATAAAAATTTGAAGTTCTTTATGGAAATCAGGGACGCTGTGTCATTCAGACTAAAGAGGAGAAGGATGACCCGAGTTAGCACTCAGTTCAGAAGCCTGCATCTCTGATGGTATGGGGTTGCATTAGCGCGTGTGGCATGGGCAGCTTACACATCTGGAAAGACGCCATCAATGCTGAAAGGTATATCCAGGTTCTAGAGCAACATATGCTCCCATCCAGACGACGTCTCTTTCAGGGAAGACCTTGCATTTTCCAACATGACAATGCCAAACCACATACTGCATCAATTACAGCATCATGGCTGCATAGAAGAAGGGTCCGGGTACTGAACTGGCCAGCCTGCAGTCCAGATCTTTCACCCATAGAAAACATTTGGCGCATCATAAAACGGAAGATACGACAAAAAAGACCTAAGACAGTTGAGCAACTAGAATCCTACATTAGACAAGAATGGGTTAACATTCCTATCCCTAAACTTGAGCAACTTGTCTCCTCAGTCCCCAGACGTTTACAGACTGTTGTAAAGAGAAAAGGGGATGTCTCACAGTGGTAAACATGGCCTTGTCCCAACTTTTTTGAGATGTGTTGTCATGAAATTTAAAATCACCTAATTTTTCTCTTTAAATGATATATTTTCTCAGTTTAAACATTTGATATGTCATCTATGTTCTATGCTGAATAAAAAATGGAATTTTGAAACTTCCACATCATTGCATTCCGTTTTTATTTACAATTTGTACTTTGTCCCAACTTTTTTGGAATCGGAGTTGTAAATATGAAAATAGTAAGAGAAATATGATATAAAACAAAAAACTTTTGATTAATTGGGACAATATAAAGAGCAATGCAATAATTATTACCTCGCCCGCTATGGAGTAAGCAGGGCGAGGCATTGTTTTTGGTTGAGTTTCTTTGTTTGTTTGTTTGTTTCTTTTTTTTGTTTGTTTTCCCGATATTATTACGGGAAAACGGCTTGACCAATCTTCATGAAAATTTCAGGATAGATGGGCATTTGTCTCAAATAGAACCTTCAACATTTTGGGGGTCATCCGGTCAAGGTCAAGATTTTTGTGGCTACTGCCTCATACACTCATATGTAAGAGTAACAATCACGCACTGCGCATGCGGATCACCAGAACGGCATTGCGCATGCACATACACGTGTTCCGATTAAAATGGCCGGTGAGTGTATACAATTCGGTTCACTATTCGAAATAAATGGACGAGACTAAAGAAATCACTTTCAGACATGTTTATGCTTATTACAGAGGGAAAGTGCGTTCCACTGAGCTCTAGCGCCGGGCCATTTCCGGGAGATAAGAGTTTGGGTCATGGCGACAGCGTGTGTATGTCAGCCTCGGTTCGAAGGTTTCAGTTTCGAAAACTGTAAGAGGTAAGAGTAGAATAATATAAAGTACAGACACTTGGTATATTTTACTTCTGTGATTTTTAAATTGTTCATTTTTGGATTACGCTTCATTTTTGTGGCTACTGCCTCATAGATCAGAAAACAATTTTATTTATAAGCAGTAGCCACATGTACCCATAGGATACCTATTTTTTTCGTGATATTTTCCTCCATATTCATCATAAGTGTGACCGGGAGAGGTTTGTTTTGAGCTTGTGTGAGGAGAAGGGGGGAGTGGGGGACACCCCCTTTGG
This sequence comes from Neoarius graeffei, assembly GCF_027579695.1. Lineage (NCBI taxonomy): Eukaryota > Metazoa > Chordata > Actinopteri > Siluriformes > Ariidae > Neoarius > Neoarius graeffei. Next base: position 65,855,706 of record NC_083576.1, read on the forward strand.
CTTGGGACAAAAATTCTCACAGCCAGGATTCTAGTGTTAATAATGCGTTGGACAGCTCTTAACCCAATTCCAGTAAGTTTAGCAGTCTCCTTAGTTGGTTTCTTTGCTTGATGCAGGCCAATAATTAGACACTCCTGAAACACAGTAATATCTTTTCCACAACCACGGGATACATCTTCCGACATGGCTGTTTAAGAAATGTGATGAGTTACTTTTATCCTGAGTTACATTTCTCCTTTTGCGCAGCCTATTGATATTCTACAACAAGGAATGCTGTTAATGAATGCAACGTTTTTTGTTGTCCATGCTTATGTTTTCTGATTATGTATTATATTAGACAATTATGCCTTATTATTCTTTTTTGGGACAATAAGTGCTAATGTTCAAAGTTACTCAGTATGGACAGCATATTGAATAATCATATAAAAGTAAATATATTCAATAAAGTTTATGTGAATTTAAGGACTCCGTTATTGGCAAAACCAAATCTTACAGCTTCAGATGCTGGCTTTTCACTTGATCTTTTATTTAGAATGATGGAGTCTACCTGTAACATAATGTCAGATAATTTAGGACGGTGGTGGAAGTTCTGTTGAACTGAGAATAAGCTGACCATAATATTCTACTCTTGCTTCTTTCCCAGCACAACAGCAGCCTGAAAATCTTCACTGCTTAGACTGGCCTCTGTAGCAAATATAGCATGTGCACTTCAAGCTTGGCTGAGTGACATGTTTACAATCACTGAATCTTGACCAGACTAATGATCAGCCTTATACATAGTGATTAAATTAAAAATCTTCAAATGTGAGGTATTAACGTGACTGGTTTAGAATCCACATAAATATGTAAGTGAAAAGCAAGCAAAATAGATTCAATGAATCACATTTTTATTCATATCGACTAAGCCACATGCTGCTGATGGAATTATAAAATGATGAAAAATGTACAGATCAATACAATTAAGAATTAATAATAATTCATCTTCCTCGACCGTCATGCTTCTGAGCTTCATACAGAAACTAGACATCAGACTAACAATCTAACACTGCACTCTAAGACTCATAAAGGTTAGAGAAAACTTGACCTTGATTACATAGAAATCATTGTATTGTCTGTCTGTTGATAGTCTCAGCATAAAATGAGGTCATTTATGATTTATGAGGTCTGAACTGCCTAATTTAACTGCCTACCCAAGAAGCACAAATGTGTTGATTAAGGAGCAAAGGGAATTATTTGCATTTACATATGATCAATGAATAATTTGTCCTTATACATGTGTCCAGTGGTGAACCATTACTATTAGAGCTGGGACTTCAGCTCAGCCAAAACTTAGCCAGACACACCAAAAAAGCAACAGGGCAAAGGATTTTGCAAGTTATTAGTGGCAGGTTGCCAGGTCACTCTGTTGTGTGTATTCATCGATGTTGATTTTAAAAGTAACTAAGTAAATTACACAGGGAAATGAATACTTAAGTCTGAGTGAAAAATATTGTGGCGAGCGAGTGTGGAAGAAGAGTCTGGAGACAGAAATCTTAGTTTCTCGGTTGTTAGCCTGTGCCTCTTGGTTTCAATAGCACTAGCTTGACTGCTTTATTAGCATTTGCTAACACTACTGATGAACACTACACCGGCTGGAAGGTGACTTCACTGCTGCACTGATGGCGCCAACTTGCGGTTAAGCTCGTGCTGGCCTTCAAGAAGGCAGAGAGCGATAAATTTTTGGTCCCTCCCACTATAAATCAAAATCTGATTGGTTAATTCATCTGTCCTTTCCCACATAAACATACACTGCCATGGCCTTCTGTCCCGGCAATGAAGTCCTAACCAATAAGTGAGCCAGCTCTAAACTCTTCTCAGCCTAGAGACAACAAACAAACAAACAAACAAACAAACAAACAAACAAACAAACAAACAAAAACCCATTGGATAACTCAATTTTAATGTTTTCAGGACAGTAACCCTTTCATTTTTTAAACAAATTTGATAGAAAATGAGGCCAAATTTGAATTAGAAGAGAATAATTCGAATTAAATTATGAATCCAGCCATTGGGGGTGCATAAGCGTACTCTTGGTGCCGGTCCCAAGCCCAGATAAATTGGAGAGGGTTGCATCAGGAAGGGCATCCGGCGTAAAACTGTGCCAAATCTAACATGCGGATTGAAAAGAGAAATACCATACTGGATCAGTCGGGGCCCAGGTGAAACAACAGCCGCCTCTGGTACTGTTGGTCAATGGGGTGCTGGTGGAAAGTATGCTACTGTTGTGCCAAAACGGAGAAGGAAAAAGAGAGGGGGGAGGCGTGTTAGGAGAGAGCATGAAAGGTGGAAGGGAAGGAGCTTAGAATTGAGGGTAGGACCACTGAATGTGGGAACATTGACTGGCAGAGCGAGAGAGTTAGCAGGTATGATGGAAAGAAGGAAGTTGGACATTTTGTGTGTGCAGGAGACGAGGTGGAAAGGAAGCAAGGCCAAGAACATTGGAGGTGGATGCAAGTTGTTTTATGATGGAGTCGATGGAAAGAGAAATGGTTATGGTATTGTTCTGAGGGGAGAGTTGGTCAACAGTGTGATTGATGTGAAGAGGGTGTCAGAGTGATAGGCATGAAGTTGGAGATTCAAGGAGTGGTAATCAATGTTGTGAGTGCATACGCCCCACAGGTTGGATGTGAGAATGAAGAGAAAGAGTCTTTCTGGGAAAAGATGAATGAAGTGGTAGAAAGTATACCAAGGGAGGAGCGCATGCTGATAGGAGCAGATTTCAATGGACATGTTGGCAAGGGAAACAGAGGAGATGAGGACGTGATGGGCAGATATGGTGTAAGAGAGAGAAATGTGGAAGGGCAAATGGTGGTTGATTTTTCAAAGAGGATTAATTTGGCAATAGTCAATACATACTTCGAGAAGAAAGAGCAGCACAGGGTGACGTTTAAGAGTGGAGGAAGATCTACACAGGTGGACTACATACTCTGCAGAAGGGGTAACCTGAAGGAGATTGGAGACTGTAAAGTGATGGCAGGGGAGAGTGTAGCTAGACAACATCGCGTGGTTGTGTGCAGGATGAGCCTGAAAGTGAAAAAGAGGAAGTGTGAAATAGTGGAGCCGACGATTAAGTGGTGGAAACTAAGAGGTTGAACATCAGAAGGAGTTTAGGGAAGAAATGAGACAAGCATTGAGTGGTCATGGAAGTCTGCCAGAAGATTGGAATACTACTGCTGTACTAGTAAGAGAGGCAGCAAGGAAGGTGCTAGGGTGGTCATTGGGAAGGAGGAAGGAAGACAAGGAGATGTGGTGGTGGAACAAAGAAGTGCAGGAAATTATAAAAGAGAAGAGGCTAGCAAAGAAGAATTGGGACGATCAGAGAGACGAGGAAAGCAGGCAGTTATACAGAGAGACGAGAGAGAAGGCAAAAAGAGCGGTAGCGAAGGCAAAAGCAGATGTATACCAGGAGTTATACAAAAGACTGGAGACCAAAGAAGGAGAGAAAGACCTGTACAGACTAGCTAGGCAGAGAATCAGGGAAGCAAGGGATGTACAGCAGGTAAGAGTGATGAAAGATGTATGTAAATGGAAATGTGCTGACAAAGAGAGTATATTAAGAAGGTGGAAAGAGTACTTTGAGGATTTATTAAATGAAGAGAATCCAAGAGAGAAAAGGTCAGATTCACTGGAGACAGCAAATCAGGAAGCAGAGTTGGTTAGTAAGGATGAGGTGAGGGCAGTAATGAAAAGAATGTAGACTGGGAAAGCAGTCAGACCAGATGGTATCCCGATTGAGGCTTGGAGATGTTTGGGTGAGACGGCTATGGAGTTCCTAACGAGATTGTTTAATATTACAGGGGTCATCAAACTACGGGCCGACTCCGGCCCGCAACCCCCCTTTGACCGGCCCCCCAGCCCCTCTGCCCCCCACCACTTGAACCGGCCCTATGAGGCAATCCCCAAAAGTGGTCATGGCCTATTTTTTTAAATTGCTTTTTGGCAAATAATAACATGTCTGTGTCTTGTATTTTGTTTATTTTATCAATTAAAATTGATATTTAGTTATAAAATGAACTATTCATATTTTCCGAATTTGTCATATGCTCGTGATCAAGCAGTGACAGGCAGCGCATGCGCAGAGAACTGTCAGTGTTCAGGACAGCAAAATGGCTAGCGGTAAGCGAAAAGTTGACAGAGAGTGCAGAGTTTTTAAAGAACAGTGGACCACCGATTATTTTTTCGCTTAGTGTAAGGACCGTGCAGTTTGTCTTGTATGTAAAGAAAGTGTGTTGGTTTTCAAAGAATATAATCTGCGTCGTCACTACAAAACCCGCCACAAAGAGTATGCTAGTTTGCGAGGGCAAACAAGAGAAGACAGGATTCGGAGGATGAAATGCGGACTGGCTGCACAACAGAATGTATTCCTTCGCCAAACCCAGATCAACCAGGCTGCTGTCCGAGCTAGCTATAAGGTAGCTCACCTACTAGCTACCCATGGAAAGCCGTTTACTGATGGGGACTTTGTTAAAGTATGCATGCTTGCTGTGGCCGAGGAGGTGTGTTCCGACAAGAAGGATGTGCTCAAAGCGGTGAGTCTCTCCGCACCTACTATGATCAGGCGAACTGAAGATTTGGGGGACAACGTGTATGACCAGCTGAATGAGAAAGCGTCAGAATTCGAGTTTTTTGCTTTGGCCATGGATGAGAGCAATGACGTGCAGGACACAGCACAACTGCTGTGATCTATTGATCTATTGCTCATATTATAATTTCACTGTTTTTTTTAATGTATTTATTTTATAGGCCTATTTTTTTACCTTTATTAAGTGCTGCACACAATTATTATTAATATTATTAATAATATCAACAGGCCTACCTACAATTTATAATTTTCCACTCACCTTTGCCAGTGTCAGTCACCTCAACTAGGCAGATGTTTCTTACCTTGACAGCTTTGATGTTATTTGTATTAGAAAATAAATAAATGGAATATCTGTGGTATTTCAAATTAAAACAAAGTGTGAAGACTCGATTACTACTTTTGCAAACCACTAGTAAAGATAAACAAATATGTGCCAGGAATCAAGTGTTGATATAGTAGTGTGGATATAGTAGTGGGGATGGCTGTGCCAGGCTAGTAATCTCTACTACACAATGAGGCCTGCTGGTGGTCATATTTGTCTGGGTCATACAATTCTATGTTATATAGCTGACCCGACCCTGGCCCCCTATCACAGTCAGGAACAACAATGTGGCCCCCAGAGAAAAAAAGTTTGGTGACCCCTGTTTAATAAGATCCTAGAGAATGAGAAAATGCCAAATGAATGGAGAAAGAGTGTGCTAGTCCCAATATACAAGAATAAGGGAGAGCTGCAGTAATTACAGAGGGATAAAATTGATGAGCCACATCATGAAGTTATGGGAAAGGGTATTGGAGGCGAGATTGAGAAGAGAGGTAGCAATCTGTGAACAGCAATACAGGTTTATGCCAAGGAAGAGCACATCGGATGCAATTTTTGCTTTAAGAATGTTAATGGAGAAGTACAGGGAAGGCCAGAGAAAGCTACATTGTGTGTTTGTAGACCTGGAGAAGGCATACGATAGAGTGCCGAGAGATGAGTTATGGTATTGTATGAGAAAGTGTGACGTGAATGAGAAGTATATTAGAGTGGTGCAAGACATGTATGAGAATAGTGAAACAGCAGTGAGGTGTGCAGTTGGAACGACTGAATGGTTCAAGGTGAAGGTGGGACTCCATCAAGGATCTGCTTTGAGTCCTTTCTTGTTTGCCATAGTGAAGGATAGCTTGATGGACGAAGTGAGGCAAGAGTCACCATGGAACATGATGTTTGTGGACGATATTGTGATATGTGGTGAAAGTAGAAAGGAGGTTGAGTTGGGTTTGGAGAGATGGAGGTATGCATTGGAACAAAGAGGAATGAAGGTGAGCAGTAGCAAAACAGAATACATGTGCATCAATGAGAATGGGGATGAGAGTGTAGTGAAGATGCAAGGAGCAGACGTAAAGAAAGTTGGTGAATTCAAGTACCTGGGGTCAACTGTGCAGGAAAATGGGGGTTGTGATAGTGAGGTGAGAAAGAGAGTGCAGGCAGGGTGGAGCAGTTGGAGAAGGATTTTGGGAGTCATTTGTGATAGGAAAGTCCCAGCAAAAGTGAAAAGTAAGATGTATAAGACAGTAGTGAGACCAGCTGTGATGTATAGATTGGAGACAGTACCCTTAGTGAAGAGACAGGAGGCAAAGTTGGAGGTGGCGGAGTTGAGGATGTTAAGGTTTGCGATGGGAGTGACCAGGTTGGACAGGATAAGGAACGAGCACATCAGAGGGACAGCACATGTGGAGAGCTTGGGAATTAAGCTAAGAGAGATGAGACTGAGATGGTATGGGCACATCCTGAGAAGAGATGCAGAGCATGTTGGAAGGAGAATGTTGAGGATGGAGCTGCCAGGCACACGAAAACGAGGAAGGCCAAAGAGGAGATACATGGATGTGGTGAGAGAGGACATGAAAGTGGCAGGTGTGGTAGAGAAGGATGCGGAAGACAGGGAGCAATGGAAACGAAAGATCAGCTGTGGCGACCCCTAATTGGGAGCAGCCAAAAGAAGAAGAAGAAGAAGAATTCTAATGAAATTATGAAAGAAATTAAAGAATGAAAGAAATTAGATATAACATTTGAAATGCTGATATGTTTGGGCCTTCTCTGAAGGCCCAGAAGGTCCTGGCGGTTCCCCTCTGCATGTGCCCTTTACTTGATAACGTCCTTGTTGATAAATGTGTCTTCCCACACTATGGATACTACCTACCAAAGACTACGTATAGCTACTCCACCATAGGTGTGAATGTGAGTGTGAATGGTTGTTTGTCTCTGTGTTACCCTGTGACAGATAGGTGATGTGCCCAGGGTGTACCCCGCCTCTCACGTGAAGCTTCCCTACAACCCTGACAGATAAATGGTATATGAATGGATGTCACTGAACTGGTCATGTAGAGATGTCCAATATGTATTCTGAGAATTTATTCACTCCATCCATCCATCCATTATCTGTAGTCACTTATTCTGTTCTACAGGGTTGAAGGCAAGCTGGAGCCTATCCCAGCTGACTATGGGTGGGGGGTACACCCTGGAAAAGTCACCAGGTTATCGCAGGGCTGACACCATTCACACTCACATTCACACCTACGGTCAATTTAGAGCCACCAGTTAACCTAACCTGCATATCTTTGGACTGAGGGGGAAACTGAAGCACCTGGAGGAAACCCATGCAGACACAGGGAGAACATGCAAACTCCACACAGAAAGGCCCTCACCGGCCGCTGGGCTTGAACCCAGGACCTTCTTGCTGTGAAGGGACAGTGCTAACCACTACACCACCATGCCGCCCATTTCTTCACTCCATTTATTATTTGTTAAGACTGCCTGGCTCAAGGCAACCTCAACATAAAAGGGATACCACACCGTAGCGTCAATTAGACCAAACATTTATTTACATAAAAAAATGTCAGTTATGAATAAAGTAAAAGTGTAATGCATGTGTGCGAGACGTGTGCCTAATGTTAAACTAAATCATAAAGAGTCTTTTCGGGAGGGAGGGATAAGCCTGGCACCGCAAGTGGAGAGAGACCGAGAATGGAAGATGCCCAGTATCTTTATACTGGCCTCAATCAGGGAGGATGCGCCACACCTGTCTCACACACTCTGAAAGGAAACAGGCACGAACAGAAGGGGGTGTGGCCCAACCAAGCATTAGTGCAGCCGATTGTAACATACCCCCCCTCTTAAAACAGAGGCCAACCAAAGTGGGACTCTGCACTAGACATTCAAATAATTCAAATTTACTTAGACATAGCAAATCAGCAGTTTCAACTATATCAACTACATCACTGTATTCTAGTAGCAAAATTTCACAAACCACCTTTTACATCTCAACCTCTCCCCAGTGTCTAATCACACCCATAACATGCATCAACCATCAACAAGTGCATTGCCGATCCCCAAAACCTCCTCTTCCCCTTCACCAGCATGCCCAAACCCTGGGAAAGCAATTTAAGGAAAGGGGACAGAAAAGGAGGAACAGGAGAAACAGACAAATGAGTGGGACAACATAATTACGCATTTGCAATAGAGCGGGACAATGCGTCGGCAACCACACTGTCTGGCCCCCTGATGTGCCGTATGTCCAATTGGTAAGGTTGCAAGAATAAGGTCCAACGCATAAGACGCTGATTTGGATTGTGCAATGTATGTAGAAATGTGAGTGGGTTATGGTCAGAGTACACAATTATTGGTGGCACCCCACTGTCTACATAGACCTCAAAATGTTTTAACGCCCAAACCAAGGCCAGAGCCTCTTTCTCAATAGTCTCATCTCATCTCATTATCTCTAGCCGCTTTATCCTTCTACAGGGTCGCAGGCAAGCTGGAGCCTATCCCAGCTGACTACGGGCGAAAGGCGGGGTACACCCTGGATAAGTCGCCAGGTCATCACAGGGCTGACACATAGACACAGACAACCATTCACACTCACATTCACACCTACGGTCGATTTAGAGTCACCAGTTAACCTAACCTGCATGTCTTTGGACTGTGGGGGAAACCGGAGCACCCGGAGGAAACCCACGCGGACACGGGGAGAACATGCAAACTCTGCACAGAAAGGCCCTCGCCGGCCACGGGGCTCGAACCCAGACCTTCTTGCTGTGAGGCGACAGCACTAACCACTACACCACCGTGCCACCCTCTTTCTCAGTAGTGGAATACGAAATTTGGTGTTTATTAAATTTCTTAGAGAAGTAACATACTGGACGGCTAGCCCCCTCCTCATCCAGTTGCAACAACATGGCCCCAGCACCCACCTGACTAGCATCCACCTGAAGTTGAAATGCCTAATCTAGTCGAGGTGCTGCCAAGACAGGTGCAGTGGTAAGCAACTGTTTCACCTTCTCAAATGCCTTTTGGCAATTGGCAGACCAAACAAACTTAACACCCCCCCAAGAAGGTCAGTGAGTGGACACACAATGGTGGAGAAATTTCTGCAGAAACTTCTGTAATATCCCACCATCCCTAAAAACCGCTGCAACTCTTTTCTTGTCATGGGCGCTGGAAACTAGTCAATTGCAAGGACTTTGGCCCGCACTGGGCAGACCTGACCCTGGCCTACTACCTTCCCCAGATAAACTACGGTTGCATGGGCAAATTCACATTTAGCCAAATTAACTGTTAGTTTTGCTTGTACCAACTGTTCAAAAAATGCCCGTATACGATCCAGATGTTCCCCCCAAGTATCAGACACTATCACAGCATCATCAAGGTACACTGTACACCCTGGTAGGCCTGATATCACCCTGTTCATTAATCACTGAAAGGTTGCGGGTGCATTCTGCAACCCAAAACTCATTACCCTATATGAATAGAGGCCGGAGGGAGTGATGAATGCTGATATCTCTTGGGCACGTGACGTAAGAGGGACTTGATAGTAGCCTTTTAACAAGTCAAACTTGCTGACATATCGGGCAGCGCCCACCTGATCTATGCAGTCGTCCACTCGGGGCAGCGGAAATGAATCGGCTTTAGTCACCCCGTTAACCTTGTGGTAATCCATACAAAAACGGAAGGTGTTATCTGGTTTACCCACAAGCAGACACGGAGAAGCCCAACTGGAGTGTGAAGGCTCTGCAAGTCCATGATCCAACAAATACTGTACCTCCTTATCCAATATTTCTCTTTTTTCCGGCCCCACCCGGTAAAACTGCTGGCCAATAAAAATGTAGTAGCAGCTGCTGGTACGTCTTACGGATCCTGGACTCATCTACACAAAGCCAGTGAAGGGAGTGTAATAATGGGGTAGTGTGGGAGAGATTGTGGAGGTGGAGAACAAGTTGGGCTGCTGTATACTGGATCAGTTGTAGGGGTCATACGGTATGTAGGGGCAGACCTGCCAGGAGCAATTTGCAGTAGTCCAACCTTGAAATGACAAGAGACTGAACAAGCTCTGACCTCTGTGGATAAAAATGGCCAGCTGCTCCTGACTTTCTAAAGGAGAAACCTGTGTGAGTGAGTCAGTTTAGTGATGTGAGGATAATTGGTTGTCTAGGGTTATTCCAAGTTTGTGTGTATATTTTGTAGGTCTCTGGACTGTATTCGGAGTCAATTACTGAATCATACTAAAGGTCAATATGTGACAGGTTTCTGAATTATTTTTAAATGTGGGTCTGACTTGCATCAAAAGTAGGTGTTGATTTTAACCAGCATTTTAGCTCTGTGAAAAGTGAGCCCATGCACACTGTACAATAATAATAATAATAACAATAATAATGCGGCACGGTGGTGTAGTGGTTAGCGCTGTTGCCTCACAGCAAGAAGGTCCGGGTTCGAGCCCCGTGGCCGGCGAGGGCCTTTCTGTGTGGAGTTTGCATGTTCTCCCTGTGTCCGCGTGGGTTTCCTCCGGATGCTCCGGTTTCCCCCACAGTCCAAAGACATGCAGGTTAGGTTAACTGGTGACTCTAAATTGACCGTAGGTGTGAATGTGAGTGTGAATGGTTGTCTGTGTCTATGTGTCAGCCCTGTGATGACCTGGCGACTTGTCCAGGGTGTACCCCGCCTTTCGCCCGTAGTCAGCTGGGATAGGCTCCAGCTTGCCTGCGACCCTGTAGAACAGGATAAAGCGGCTAGAGATAATGAGATGAGATGAGATAATAATAATCTCATTCTCATTATCTCTAGCCGCATTATCCTGTTCTACAGGGTCGCAGGCAAGCTGGAGCCTATCCCAGCTGACTACGGGCGAAAGGCGGGGTACACCCTGGACAAGTCGCCAGGTCATCACAGGGCTGACACATAGACACAGACAACCATTCACACTCACATTCACACCTACGGTCAATTTAGAGTCACCAGTTAACCTAACCTGCATGCCTTTGGACTGTGGGGGAAACCGGAGCATCCGGAGGAAACCCACGCGGACACAGGGAGAACATGCAAACTCCACACAGAAAGGCCCTCGCCGGCCACGGGGCTCGAACCCGGACCTTCTTGCTGTGAGCCGACAGCGCTAACCACTACACCACCGTGCCGCCCATAATAATAATAATAATAATAATAATAATATGTTCAATTTATATAGCGCCTTTCTCAAAACCCAAGGTCGCTTTACAATAATAAGCAGAAAAAAAAGTCCACCAAATAGAGGTCAGGATATCATTCCAGTGGTGTAGCGGCTACAGTCCCACCAAAAGGCGCACAGAAACAAGTCCCACATCTCCAGCACAGCCGCCATGATGCCGCCAGCAACATTGCTCGAACACCACGCCATGGATCCACAAAGCAAGCACAGAAGCACCGCCATGCAGAGCGCTGGTATGTCCCAAACCGCCTGCACAGCTGCCACGACGCCACTGAGCAACATCGCTCGGAACATCACGCCAAGCATTAAAGCACAGAGCGCTGGACAACCCTGAAGTTAAAATGAGCAACGAGCTCACTGCAGTCCATAGCTGGGAGCACAGGCATCACCCACAGCGAACCAAGGCCTGGAGGGAACCGACGCCCAAAACTGGGTCCGGAGCTACACCACAACCGGCAGACAAAAACACTCAAACAAACATCAAACACAGAAAAAAGAAAAAAATTAAAATAAAAAAAGAAGAGAAAATAAAATAAAAAAGCTCCGGTGAGAAGCGGCAGCCAGAATGTGCATGACGTACTCTCAACCAGAAACCGGTTAAGAATGAAGAATAGTCAAGGGGTCCCTGATTTTTCAATTTTAGTTACAACAATGGGAGTCAAAGTTATTATATGTAATATTAAGTTATCATTATTAACTTGTTTGATTTGTCACTTGAATTGAATAGGTGTAATTCAAACATAAATCGTTTAAAAACAAATATGGCTTAAAATAACGTTAGCTTGGATCTAATGTGTTCTGTGGAAAGTTCAGGAACATTATTATTATTATACACATTTAAATTATTCGCAAGAAATAAATCTGTGCTGAGGTGGTCCAGGGAATTTATTTCATTATTAAAGAGGACCCTGGCTTCAAAAGGTTTGAGAATCTCTGCCCTAAAGGATGCAGATATTCTGCAAAAGGAATAGGCTTAACCATAAATCTCATTTGAAAGTCCACGTGAAATTAATTACTGAAGACTACTAAGACACAGTTTCCATCCATCCATTATCCATAACAGCTTATCCTGTGCAGGGTCGCAGGCAAGCTGAAGCCTATCCCAGCTGACTATGGGCGAGAGGCGGGGTACACCCTGGACAAGTCGCGAGTTTATCGCAGGGCTGACACACAGAGACAAACAACCATTCACATCTACGATCAATTTAGAGCCACCAATTAGTCTAACCTGCATGTCTTTGAACTGTGGGGGAAACTGGAGCACCCGGAGGAAACCCACACAGACATGGGGAGAACATGCAAACTCCACACAGAAAGGCCCTCGTCGGCCGCTGGGCTCGAACCTTCTGGCTGTGAGGCGACAGTGCTAACCACTACACCACCATGCAGCCTAAGACACAGTTTGTAAAAGTAAACCCATGCAGTGAAACCCAGTTTTCTCAACGAGTTAACAAGCTCAAACTCTCAAACTGTAAGACTTCCTATATTTAGCATCAGTGACTTCCAGTTGTACCTAATCAGGTTGCCATCTTTTGTGGTTTAGACTAAATTTCCTTTTGGCAATAAGCCTTAAGTCATTTAACCCTTTGATGCAAAACATGGGTCAAAAGTGGCCCGGCTGAGTTTTTATCTTCTATATCTTTGCAATAAATTAATTCCATCATTCAGTATTCAAGGTATTCCTCAATTAACTTGTTTTTGATCATCATACATCCTTATCTTATTTTTTCCTTTCTTACTTTTTGAATAAAAACCCTTTTTGTATCACTACCCTTCTAATGCACAACATGGGTCAAAAATGACCTGCATTCATTTTCCAGGTTATTTCATGTATGGCTGAGTGTTTCTATGATATACTTTTGAAATAAATTCATTTTGTCATTTACTTTTCCAAATATGCAGTAAATATCTTGTTTTTGTTGAGCACAAATCATCATTTTTATTTTTCCTTTCTTAAGTTATGAACAAGCACAGCTTTTGTAATTCTACATCAAGTTTACACACATGGGTCAGAAACGACCCGCATGCATTTACTACAGCGTTTGGTGGGAACTGTGAATTGTGCTTGTGTCAGACATTTCACAGCTCAGCACAGCGCCCTTTGCCCATCTAATACATGTAAGTAATGTTTTTTAATTGTTCTAACATTACCTTAGAAAAAAATCTATTATGTTTAGGTTACTTTGAGAGTGAGTAGATTACTTGTCAGAAAGTTACAGGTAATTACTATTAGCTACCTAGCTGTCGACATATTCTACTTTAGTTAGCTAATTTTATTGTAGTTGGCTTAGCTAACTACATAGTTAATAAATAAATAAATAACTGGCCCCATTCACTGCTAAAGTAATTACTTGAAACAAATTATTATTATTATTATAGTATTAAGACATTTAATTTTAAATCACACTTGGATGACCCATGTGTAGTAATGTAAAAAAGTATTTTTGTTCATAAAGTAGGAAAGAAAAAATTAAATTAATGATTTGTGGTAATTAAAAACAAGATAATTAAAGAATACTTGGAATATTCAATCATAAAATAAATTGATTTCAAAAGATAGAGCAAAGAAAAACTCAGTCAGCATGAAATAACCTGGAAAACGAATGCGGGTCATTTTTGACCCATGTTGTGCAGGGTGTGCATATGTTTTGCATCAAAGGGTTAAACCCACTAAGAATCTAGATTTACTGTGAAACAAGTAAAGGCATGAAAGATCATAGCGGTAGGGTGAATGAAAGGAAAAACTGACAAGTGCCTTAGTAAAGTGTTGGGCCACCAGCAGCCCCTTAAAATTTCAGTGTGCCTAGGCACAGGCTCTAAAGATCTCTGGAAGTATATTATAAGGATATCCCCTTAGTTGTTTTGATGATGGTGATGAATAGTGCTGCCTAACACTTTGTTCCAAAAGCTCTCATAGGTGGGTTGAGGTTCACAGGGAGTCAGATTTGGTGAGCATAAAGGTCACAGCATACGATTTACAATCCTTTCATCCTCATCAAAACATGAGACCTCATGCTTTGTGGATGGGAGTGGTGTCATGCTAAAAGAGACCATGCCTATCAGGATAGAAATGTTTCATCACAGGATAAAGGTGATCAATCAGCAGAACTTTCCACAGCATAACAGAGCCACCATTTTTCCTTTAATTTGTCACCTGTCTGTATTGCTTTCCACTCTGTTAACATGTACAATATTACGCTCTAATGACTACAGATCTAAATCAATCTGTGTGTACATCAGAGAGACATTTGTTCTTTCCATATAGCAGTGCAGCTCTTTACTAACATGCCACATTATTAGAGAATCTAAAAAAGAAATCTGGGAAATATTTCAGGCAGAAGAAAGGATAGACAGGAAGTGGAGTTCACATCCTGAAAAGCAAGGGAATACTTTGACTTGTTCCCACACATCCGAGACACATCATAATCTCTAGCTTCATTTGCATATGAACAGTCAGCAGCCTTGAAGAAACAAAATATGTCCATCAACTGACTTTTATTTTTCTAGTCCCATGCAATAGTTGCATATTCATTAATCCATTTCCTGACAATTATCATTCATGCTTTTGACCCTGTACACAGATTGAAAGCAATTAATTAGGAAATATGATAATAACTTCTACATGAGGCGGCATGGTGGTGTAGTCATTAGCACTGTTGCCTCAGGTTCTGGGTTTGAGCTCAGTGGCCGTTGGGGACCTTTCTGTGTGGAGTTTGCATGTTCTCCCCATGTCTGCGTGGGTTTCCTCCAGGTGCTCCAGTTTCCCCCACAGTCCAAAGACATGCAGGTTAAGCTAATTGGTGGCTCTAAATTAACCGTAGGTGTGAATGTGAGTGTGAATGGTTGTTTGTCTATATGTTTCAGCCCTGTGATGACCTGGTGACTTGTCCAGGGTGTACCCCGCCTCTCGCCTATAGTCAGCTGGGATAGGCTCCACCTTGCACAGGATAAGTGGTTATGGATAATGGATGGATGGACTTCTACCTAATGATAGATTAGGTTGCCTACATACACTGAATTCACAGTTATGTTTCTGTCCCAGGAAATAAACAGGTCTTTAGTGAATGACTGGCATGGATTTAAATGTATGTTTACCAGATTCAAAATGGCTGACTTTTTTGCAGGATTAGACTATATTTGCAAGCTGTCTATGGGCTGCTTCCTGAAATTTTAGTCTTGAGGAAATGCTTGAGACATGCAAACATTTTATGTTAAAATGATTCAGGTAACAAAGTGTGTGTGTGTGTATATATATATGTATTCACACATGGTATGTGTCAGGTGCACCAAGAGGCGCACCTCGGGCTGCACACGCGCCGAGTGAGCTCCAGCACGCACGCCATGAACAAGGCACACCTGTTCTCAGTTAATGAACTAAGTTTTGGGCTATTTAAGGACTGCGCTGATGCAAGGACGATGCGAAGTGTTACGCCATGTTCAGTGCGCATTACCAAGCCTTGTTTCCCGTGTTTGTGGTTTTCCTGGTTTCTCGACTCCTGTTCCCGATTCTAGTTCTCGTCTTCGTTTTGCCTCTGACATTCTGTTTGCGCCTCGATCGACCCTTTGCCTGTTTTCTTGTTCATGACCTTGCCTGCCGATTTGGACTGTTTGCTTTTGTGTGTTTCATGCACTTTATGTATAGATCACACTGTATTATAATAAACACTTCTGCACATATATCCGCCTCTTTTGCGCATCTGACAGAATACTTCGCCCAAAACGGATGTAGCGGAAGTGTTTCAATACGCGATACCACACCGTTTCCAGGTTTCCCTGCCCCTGCCACTCACCTCATATTTTTGTCTGAAGACTGACTGGAGTCCCCCGGCAGTCTACTATGGGATATATCACCCTATGGGATTCAAGTTGCAGTGTGATCTCTTCTACGAGAACCTCCAAGAGCCCAAGCCACCCAAACCCATCTGGGTAAGCTTTGTACTGACATTCATTGCTGGACAAGCATGCAAATGGGTGAACTATCTGATTCAGGTTGAACACCTGTGCCTTCGTAACTCTCAGACTTTCTTTGCCAAGCTAAAGTTTATTTTCGAATCCTTAGTAAGGGAGGAACCCCATGAAACTTTTTGGGGAAGGGTAATCATGCCAGAGGCCGACCCAGCTGAGGATGCCGGCGCTCCAGAACTTCCTCCTGTGGTCGACTTAGTCGAGGAGGCTGTTGCTGTAGAGCACCTCCTAAAGGCAACCACTCCAGTGGCCAACTCAGATGAGGAGGCTGTCACTCCAGAGCTCTCCCTAGTGGCTGAAGTAGAGACAGCAGAGGAGGCTGTCTCTTTTGAGCTGGTTTCTCAGCTAGAGCCAGCACTTGTTCCTGTTCCTGTGCCAGCACCTGTTCCTGTTCCTGTGCCAGCACCTGTTCCTGTTCCCGTGCCAGCACCTGTTCCTGTTCCTGTGCCGGGCACCTGCTCCCAAGTCAACCTGCTCGCCAGTGTCAGTACCTACTCCAGAGCCAGTGCCGGACTCAGTGTCCGAGTCAACTCCAGAGCCAGTGCTGGAGTCAGCATCCGAGTCAACTCCAGAGCCAGTGCTGGAGTCAGCGTCCGGGTCTACTCCAGAGCCAGTGCTGGAGCCAGCATCAGAGTTCAAAAGAGAGCCAAGTCCACAGTCTGAGCCATCTCCAGAGCCCAAGTCCAGTCCAGAACCCTCTACAGAGCCCCAGTCCAGAGCCCTCTACAGAACCCGAGTCCGGTCCAGAGCCAGGGCTTGAACCCAGTCCAGAATCACCTTCAGAGCTCGAGCTCAGTCCAGAGTCACCTTCAGAGCTCGAGCCCAGTCCAGAGTCCACATCGTCTTCAGAGCCTGAGCTTACTCCTAGCCAAGAATCCAAGTCATGTCCAGAGGCTGCGCCCGAACCCCCACCGGTGCCATGTATGATGGATTTTCGCTTTCGGAGGGAGCTCTGTGGGAGGGGATTCTGTCAGTCCTGTGCGCTGTTCGCACGTGCACCAAGAGGCATGCCTCGGGCTGCGCGCGTGCCAAGTGAGCTCCAGCATGCACGTCGTGAACAAGCCGCACCTGTTCTCAGTTAATGAAATAAGTGTTGGGCTATTTAAGGACTGCGCTGATGCAAGGACGATGCGAAGTATTATGCCATGTTCAGTGCGCATTACCAAGCCTTGTTTCCCGCACGGGCGCAGATAGAGGGTGGGATGGGTGGGATTCGTCCCACCCAGATTTAAATTGACCTCGTTTGGTCCCCCCCACTTATAGGGAGGAAAAAACGTCTATGCTGTCTTTCTTTGCATAAGGTAAACCTCACGGAAAAATCTCATCTCATCTCATTCTCATCTCATTATCTCTAGCCGCTTTATCCTTCTACAGGGTCGCAGGCAAGCTGGAGCCTATCCCAGCTGACTACAGGCGAAAGGCGGGGTACACCCTGGACAAGTCGCCAGGTCATCACAGGGCTGACACATAGACACAGACAACCATTCACACTCACATTCACACCTACGGTCAATTTTAGAGTCACCAGTTAACCTAACCTGCATGTCTTTGGACTGTGGGGGAAACTGGAGCACCCGGAGGAAACCCACGCGGACACAGGGAGAACATGCAAACTCCACACAGAAAGGCCCTCGCCGGCCCCGGGGCTCGAACCCAGGACCTTCTTGCTGTGAGGCGACAGCGCTAACCACCTCACGGAAAAATCAAAAGACTAATTAACATTTGGTTTATTGAGGTGCACAGCAGTACATACATAGTTGCAACAACTCACATAAAACAAAACAAAGACTGATATTCGGTTGGTTGAGCTGCGCAGACTGCACAGGTTGCGAGCTCGAGCTTGGTTGCTATGGTTACCCACAACAAGTTTGACAGGCATATTGGGGACAGCTCCTAGTTCAGGACCCCAACACGGCATGATGAAGGGTGCCAAACCGAAAAGGCAGAAAACGATTGCATCATTTTTTCAAAAAACAACGACTGTAAGTAAACTGTGCCTTACTTTATCATATCACCTTGCAATTTTTTGATAGTCTGTTCAAAGTAATGTCGCAGTGAAAGTAAAATCGTACGGAGTAGAGATGCCTTTCTGGTAGCCTCCTTCTTTCGGTGGTAGCCTGTAGATACAGTGCTCAGAAGGCAGTTTTAATGTTTGATCTGGCGTTCCCTGCCATAATTTCAGCGAGCATATTGTTTCATAAGGAAACTTTGCGAAGAGTTGTTGACTGACTGCCGCTCACGCAACACACAGACATAGTTAGAAAGTCAACACATGTTGACAACACGGGGTGGGGGTGGGGTTGGTTTGCTGGCAGCTTTGTCCCCCCAGTTCAAAAAACGTATCTGCGCCCCTGGTTTCCCGTGTTTGTGGCTTTGCTGGTTTTTCGACTCCTGTTCCCAATGCTAGTTCTCGTCCTCATTTTGCCGCCGACATTCTGTTCATGCCTCAATCGACCCTTTGCCTGTTTTCTCGTTCATGACCTTGCCTGCCGATTTGGACTGTTTGCTTTTGTGTGTGTTTCATGCATTTTATGTATAGATCGCACTGTATTATAATAAACACTTCTACATCCGCCTCTCTTGCGCATCTGACAGTATGTAATTAAAACATAGATACTGTGTGTATGTGTATAGTACTCAGTTGCCTTTCTCTACCATACACCAATTCCTTACCATAAATCTTCCCTATACTTGACACTTATTGTGTTTACTTTTATAAGTGTGGCACTTAGCAGCAGTAGTACATGATAGCATAGAACTTCAATATGCACTTCAATATGACAATACATTAATCTATTAAAATAGATTAAACTATATCCTTTAGTCTTATCATTTCGGTAAGATAACACTGCTGTATGTGCTGAAACATCAAATGATTTAAAACTGCCTTTAGATACTGATTCTCTAACCTTTCCACAAATTAGCTATCAGCAAGTCCCAACAGGTATTTCCTATTACGGAACTCTCATTAAAAAGGATGATCTCTACTCATAATTCACAAGAGTAAATTAAACAAAACGTCTGTCAAATACCAAACCTTATTTATCCCAAGCCTCACAGCCCTTCTCCATCACTAGAGAGCTATAAAGCATATTATATAACAGCTATTGAATTCTGGGATCAGAAGATGTAGATTAATTTTTATATAAAACAGGACTCTGAGAGTAGTCCTGGCTGTAACATAAGCAATTATAAGTTTATACTTATTTTTAAATTTGTATCATATATACCTAAACCAGCCACAACATTAAAGCCACCTGCCTAATATTGTGCTGACAAAACAGCTCTGACCCATCAGGGCATGGACTCCACAAGACCTGTGAAGGTGTGATGTGGTATCTAGCACCAAGACATTAATAGCAGGCCCTTTAAGTGCTGTAAGTTGCAAAGAGGGGCCTCCATGGATAGGACTTGTTTGTCCAGCACATCCCACAGATACTCAATCGGATCGAAATCTTGGGAGTAGGGAAGCCAAATCAATACCTTGAAATCTTTGTCATGTTCCCCAAACCATTCCTGAACCATTTTTGCAGTGTGGCAGGGCGCGTTATTCTGCCGAATGAGGCCACTGCCATTAGGGAATACTGTTATCATGAAGGGGTGTACTTGGTCTGTAACAGTGTTTAGGTAGGTGGTATGCGTCAAGGAAACATCCACATGAATGATAGGACCTAAGGTTTCCCAGCAGAATATTGACCAGAGCATCAAACTGCCTCTGTTGGTTTGCCTTCTTCCCATAGTACATCCTGGTGCCACCTCTTCCCCAGGTAAGCGAGGTGATGCACCTGATCATCCACATGCACCTGACCATCCACATATAAAAGAAATGTGATTCGTCAGACCAGACCACCTTCTTCCACTGTTCCATGGTCCAGTTCTGATGCTCACGTGCCCGTTGTAGTCACTTTCTGTGGTGGACAGGAGTCAACATGGCACTCTGACCGGTCAGCAGCAAGATGTTCTGACACCTTTCGATCATAGTCAGCATTAACTTTTTCAGCAATTTGTGCTACAGTAGCACTTCCGTGAGATCAGATCAGATGGGTGCTCATGACCTTGTTGCCAGTTTACTGGTTGTCCTTCCTCGGACCACTTTAGGTAGGTACTAACCACTGCCTACTAAGAACACCCCACAAAATAACTGCCAGTTTTAGAGGTCTCACCCAGTCGTCTAGCCATCACAATTTGTCTTTTATCAAAGTCACTTAGATCCTTATGCTTGCCCATTTTTCATGCTTTCAACACATCAAATTTGAGAACTGACTGTTAACTTGCTGCCTAATATATACCACTCCATTGACAGGTGCCACTATGAATATTATCCACTTCACTGGTCAGTGATTTTAATGTTATGTCTGATGAGTGTACTATCATTTCTACAGTACATACACAGGTACATGTATGGCTCCACAGAATTGAAGGCTAATAAAAACAGATAAAAAATATTTTCTGTTAGGAAATGTTTATGTAACATTTATGGAGGGAGTGTCATATGTCAGTGCTTTGTAACAGTAATTAATTTTTCTGTCACAACAAAGTCTTCAGGACAAAAGCCAAGACTTAAATTTTCTTTTAAAAAAAAAGGCAACTGTCCCTATAAGGCCAGACGTTCCTAGGCTTGTTGGGACATTTGATTGCCACCACAAGACAAAAACATGCCCCCACCCCACATACAATCAACCATTTATTTAGTTTAATTTAAATAAATTGTTATTACAAACTGATTCAATATTAAGGACAAAGCACTCAAAACCATAGTACGAGTAAAGGATTTCACAAGTGGCATCAGTACAATCCTTAAACACTGAAATTTCAAAATTAGCACATATCCTAGCTAATAAACACATAAGAGATATCAACCACGTCTTCCTCCTTTATTTTCATTTCATTGACCAGCAGCAGTTCAGATGTCATCCACTGCACTGGAATTCACCACCAGCCCTGACACCAAGCTATTCTGCCTGACCGAGTTCAGTATATTGCTGAGTTTCAGTCACGTGACTTTTCTTAGCGGTTTTACCGAAAGCGAAATAGCTGGTGGTCTAAACGGCTGCCGTAGTGCAAACAACTAGCAATAACATACCAGAGTATCCTCGTAATCTAGAAGCCACTGCTCACTTTAGATATGTTCAGAAGATTGCTATGTGCAATGGAATCGACCCCTACAGTCTGGGAAAGGAGGATTTGTCATACGATCTCAAAAACTACCCTTCAGTCGAGTTCCCCGACATCACGAACTGTCTGGTGTTGCAGACATCCTTCTACACCGCAAAACAGATGAAAGCATGGAAGAGTATGGAGGCTTACAACTTTTTTGTATGTGGCTGGCTAAAGGACCTCGGTATCAAGTCGCTGCCGAATGAATCCTGTATTGTTTTTGCCCGTGTAATTATGTTTTCTTTAAGCTTTTCGTTTGCGTCTTTACAATGAAGCACTGCAAGTTGAAGTGTAAACAAACAACAGTTTGCTTGATTCTCACTTGTGTTGGCTCTTGTCTCTCAGGTAAATCATTCACAAAGATTATCAGAAACCCCTTTAAAGACCTGGATCTTAGTTAAACAAGATGGAGAAGTGATCACGGCGCATTGTAACTGTACGGCTGGGTAAGAATTTTGTCGCGACCTTCATGTATATGGACTTTATGAGGAGTGAGGAGTAAACAAAGAAACAGCTGGGGACTTTAGCGCTTCGTGACTAAAAAAAAGTACTGTAAAATAATGACTCATAGCAAGAAAAGTATTTGGAAAACACTAAGGACAAAGCTGAGAGGGAGATACAAACCTTTCACGAAGTGATCACTGCAAACTCGAGCATGCTTCGACTCGGCTCCCTTCGATTTCAGTGAGAGGCTCAAAAGTCAGCTTTCTCGACGTCTTTTTGTGAAATCCTGCATTCATTCACCCTTTTTTATTAGTTCATGGGGAACCCTGAAGAAACTTTTCAGTTTCACGGTTTGATCGATTCGAACAACCTAAAACAACGCAAGCGTGAGGCGTTTTTCATGCGAACAATGCACCTTCTCCATACAAACGCTTTGTCAACTCAGCTTTGGTAGACCACCAGCTAAAATTTTGAATAACCAATGAGGCGGATGTGACGTCATGTGAAACCCAGCAATATGAGATATGAATATAGATGGACAGATTTACATTCTGCTGGTATTCCTACAACATGGACCAAAGGACTTAATTATACTGAATATTTCATTAAAGTACTATAACTACGCTGTTGATTAAAGTGTTAAAATTTACCAGCATTTCTCCAAACTATGACTAAGCTGTTTGTATTTTTCTCAACAACCATGAATACCATTCTAAATGATATTCTTGACTAACAGCAAAACAAATCTCTCCTGATAAGCATGGCCTATAACAAGCAGGAGAACATGTGATTTGGAGTGATATCAAGTGGTGACACTATAGGCCACATTCAAAGATGTAAATGGAAATGTAAAGAGAGGGGAAAAAGGCACAATCCAAGACTGAGCACAGCACTTGGAGGAGCAGTCGGAAATGATAATCATGAGCTGAGCCCAGGCTTCCTGCATTTTATCAATAGGCTTTGTGACAGCTTTGTTAAACACACTAGAGCAGCCATTCACATGGAACCAGACAGCTGCCTGAACTATTCAACCTCATTGTGCAGTCGAGGAGGAACTCGTACACCACAAGACATGAATAAATGCGCTGTTTTGCATCAGTTGTTAGAATGTATGGGTTTATTTTGCACAAATTAACTACAACACCGGCAATAATGTTCCAGGGTCACAGACAATCACATAGTCAAACTGAAAGCTCCAAGTTTAATAAGCATTAGAGGTCACTTCTGTGGCTGCTTGCTGCTATTTATAACAACTTCTAGTTCAGCGATGCATGAAAATTGTCACAATATCCTCAAGGTTAATCGGGATGAGCAGTAATCAGATGGAGCAGGTGGGAAAGTTGATTCCAGGAGAGGAGAGTCACATTTCCTCTGCTGAAAAATGACCCAGTGCTCAAAATCACTCTCTTACATTCAGAACAGAGGAAGTGGTTTGATTCTTCTTCTTCTTCAACAAAGCAGGGCACCGAGGTGAGCATCGAGCATGAAAAATGCACAATCATTGGCCAATCATACTGAACACAATTAAAGCAACTTGGTGTATGAATGAGGATCCTTTCTACATTGGTCAGAGGTAGAGCATACATATTAAGACATACAGTAAGTAATAGTTTTCTAACCTCTCACTGATATCGACTTCCTCCATCACAGGCATCTGGCCGCTGGAACTCAGATTCATGTACCCATAGAAGAGCAGCGTCTCTGTAAAGAGAGATGGACATTAACCTAATACGGATGCAGACAGAGAGCATCAGTGAAAATTATTCTGAGAAACAATATTTTGTGATTGACTCTTTTATTAAAGCTTTATCATCACATAAATTAATGACTACTGTATCTGCATTATCACCTCAGAATAACTGTTCTCTAAATGGCTTCTTCTGTTCTCATTAGGGGTCACCACAATGGATCGTCCGGATCCACATAGTTGATTTGCCATAGGTTTTTTTTTTGGTTTGTTTTTTTTTTTACCCTGGATGCCCATCCTGACACAACCCTCCCCAATCTATCTGGGCTTGGGACCAGCACTGACTATGCACTGGCTTGTGCAACCCCAGTGGCTGGGTATTTTTACCTTATCTTTGAACAGTGGGAGGAAACCAGAGCCCCCAGACACATGGAGAATAGGCCCTTGTTGGCCATGAGGTTTGAACGCGGAACTAGAGGTCTGCACGGGACAGAATTTTCAGTCCCGCTCCCGCATTGTGCAGTCCCGCTCCTGCCCACTCCAGCATTGTGCAGTCCCGCTCCTGCTCGCTCCCGCAAAGAATTATAATTTTCAGTCCCGCTCCTGCCCGCGCCTGCCATATTTTGTCCCGCTCCCGCCCGCAAATCCTGCATGATGCAGACGTTCGCGTTATTTCTCATGAAAGTTCTTGTCATTGGCTTGGGGAATTAAACATGCTGAGCTTAGCTGAGCTCTCCACTGACCAATCCTTCACCTAGCGCACGTAGCGAGGGTGCGCGTTGCCAGGCACCTCTTTTTAAAGCAGCACTTATTTCTGAAGCACTGTGAGCTTCACTAGAGGAGCTCTGCTCTTCTGCCATGATCGGAGATCTCAAACACGGAAGAGCGGAAAGGAATCGGAAACGTACGCGAGATTAGACCACATCCACAAATTTAGGCATCTTAAAATGTTTTTATTAATGCCAAATAAAATATCCAGCACTAATTATATATGATAGACATAAATTAATAATTTATAAATTTTATTTTAAACACGTTTTTAGTTAGCGGGACTGCAGCTTATCACCGCTCCCGCATTGTGCACTCCCCCTCCCGCCCGCACCCGCAATGAGCTTTCAAAATTTGTCCCGCACTGCACTGCTTTGCGTCGGGTCCCGCGGGTCTCTCGCGGGAGTGCAGGGCTCTACGCGGAACCTCCTTGCCGTGAGGCAACAGTGCAAACCACTGCACCACCATGCTGCATATTCTCTAAACGGCATAGGTATGAATTAAACTGAACTGTGAGTACAGAAATGTAAAAGATTCCCTGCCTGTGCAAAATGAATGCCACATTAAAAAGACAAAACTGAAATGTAATTAATAATATGTGAAAAAGGCTAATTATTAAAGCAGCAACACAGAAGTAGTCACTCAAAAGAAAAGCGCTTATACAGTATACACGACCCTATTTATATATGAGGTCAGGATTTAAAAAAATGTTCATTTTGCAAAGGAGAAGCATGAGGTGCAGCACTGAAATTAGTTGTAGGATCAAGTACATTATAAACTGCTCTAACAAAGAATGCCATCAGCAGCAAATTCAAAACATATGCATGAGCTTAATAACTGCACTAAGAAGAATGGGAAAGCAACTTCCATTAACTAAGATCCATTATGTAATGTGTTGAAACTGATAGATTAAATTGAGTGTTCAAATCGATGGAGTGAAATCAACTGGCAGTCTGCTATTTTTAAAATGCGTATCAGGTTTTCATACTCAACTCCACAGTTATGCACTTCACAGGGTTCCTGCCTGATTCACACCAGCAGAAAGAACACTGCAATTTCTCATACCAAGTGCCTCAATGTTTTCTTTTTACATATGCAGCCAGGAGATTTGAAAGTGCAATAAATGTCTTGTTCATCACCGAAACACGGAGATCCACATGGAAAGAACAGCAAATAGTAAAAGCTCAATTATTTCCTGGATCCTGTCCTCCCTACCACCCTCTCACATAACAGAGAGAGAGAGAGAGAGAGAGAGAGAGATGCTCATCATCCCCGACCCAGTCAGGGGAGAGAATTTCTGCAAGAGCCCACCAGTAGGGTGCCTCAGACAAGGCTGTCTTCCCCAGATGGCTTCCAGACACTTTTTAAATGTGTTGTAGAGAGACAAAATAACATTAGATGTCTGCAACATTCACACTATTACTACATGACGCAGAAAAGTCTTTCCCAGTTCTAGACCTGAATGAGTAGGCTTGTGTGATATTGAGTTTTCCCTGTTTGAGTTTTCCCATTTTAAAAATTATTGTGATAAATGAGCTATTCATGGGCGGCACGGTGGTGTAGTGGTTAGCGCTGTCGCCTCACAGCAAGAAGGTCCTGGGTTCGAGCCCCGGGGCCGGCAAGGGCCTTTCTGTGCGGAGTTTGCATGTTCTCCCCGTGTCTGCGTGGGTTTCCTCCGGGTGCTCCGGTTTCCCCCACAGTCCAAAGACATGCAGGTTAGGTTAACTGGTGGCTCTAAATTGACCGTAGGTGTGAATGTGAGTGTGAATGGTTGTCTGTGTCTATGTGTCAGCCCTGTGATGACCTGGCGACTTGTCCAGGGTGTACCCCGCCTTTCGCCCGTAGTCAGCTGGGATAGGCTCCAGCTTGCCTGCGACCCTGTAGAAGGATAAAGCGGCTAGAGATAATGAGAGAATGAGAGAGCTATTCATGCAGAACACAAGACAGAAAAAACAGAATTTCCACCATTTCAGGTTTAAGGAGAGAAGGGGAGGAGGTAATAACATTATTTGCTGTGCAGTCAGTGGTCTAATGTCCATCTGGCCAACATCTACAGTACATTCACTATTCTGTTGAGCAGGAGAACAAACGGGGAAAAAAACATCATCACCATTAAAATTATTTGTCAAGTCTTACATGTGACACTTTGTTGTAGGCTTACTTTCTCTTTTTTGAGTACAAAATTTCCTTCTTTTTTTCTCCATTTTCTTACCATTTCCCAATGAAAATTTTTCCTCATTCCTAAAATATATCGTCAACTAATGTTAAGTATTCTATCCACATTCACTGGATATGAGCAATCCCCAAAATTATCAAGTATTTAAAAGAAACAGAAATAGCTAAAAGAATATAGTCCCCTCCCCCATCTCCTGTTCCACACTCCAGTCCAGTTGATGGTGGTAATGCACCTTTAAAAAAAAGAAGACCCCCCCCCCCCCCCCCCCCCAAAAAAAAAAGCAACAAAATATGGAACAAGTATTGCCAGGCAAAACAAACCTCACCCGGTCGCACTTATGATGAATATGAAGGAAGATATCATGAAAAAATAGGTACCTTATGGGTCCATGTGGCTACTGCTTATAAATAAAATTGTTTTCTGATGCCATGTCCATACAGTAAATATAGCATATATATTTACTCTATGAGGCAGTAGCCACACAAATGAAGTGTAATCCAAAAATGAACAATTTAAAAATCACAGAAGTAAAATATACCAAGTGTCTGTACTTTATATTATTCTACTTTTACCTCTTACAGTTTTCGAAACTGAAACCTCCGAACCGAGGCTGACATACACACGCTGTCGCCATGACCCAAACTCTTATTTCCCGGAAATGGCCTGGCGCTAGAGCTCAGTGGAACGCACTTTCTGTCTGTAATAAGCATAAACATGTCTGAAAGTGATTTCTTTAGTCTTGTCCATTTATTTCGAATGGTGAACCGAATTGTATACACTCACCGGCCATTTTAATCGGAACAATGCGCAATTGTTACACTCTTACAGCACGATGACAGTGGCTAGTGCCTCTATATGAGGCAGTAGCCACAACAAAAATGATTTTGACCTTTTTGGTGACCTTGACCAGATGACCCTCAAAAATGTTGGAGGTTCTATTTGAGACCAATGCCCATCTATCCTGAAAGTTTCATGAAGATTGAGCCAGCCGTTTTCCCGTAATATTGTTTACAAAAAAACACAGAAACCTGACTGAAAACAATACCTCACCCTGCTTACTCCGTAGCGGGCGAGGTAATAAAAGTATTTGATGGTGAGAACGTATCCTTTTTTTTATTTTTCAAGAATTATTATTATAGCATTTTTCAGAAATTGCTACTGTCATTTTGCCGGTTTGTTTACGTTTTAAGCGGAAGTGATTTTTTCGGACATTTTGTATAGAGTTTTTAATTATCGAATTTGCAAAAGATTAAATTAAAAATGCTCTGTCTCTCAAAATCCAGTGAATGTGGATAGAATAAAAGTTATTCCACTCACTCTCGTTGTACATGGCTTATAGTCGACTCAGCGCTACACACCTCGTCGGCTATCAGCTCACGTACGACTCGAGTTCGTAGAATAACTGTTAAATATATACTTGTCTAATGATAGCTCAGTCGAACATACATTAATAGATTTTTTTCACATCGATGGATTCCATTTACCTTTGCAGAAGGCATGTGAGATGAGATGGAGGAAGCGAGGCTTCCATGCTGTGCCAGTTAATATTGGAGAGTTCAAAATACCTGCGCAAATCAACTCAGATCCATGTGTCTATTGGCTCAACTTTGGTTTGACTGGCAAGACAAAGATTCCAGTCGTAAACTGAGGCGCCTCGATGCAAAGTACTTAAAGGTTTGCAGGTCTGATGATATAATGTAATCAGCATAAGCCTTACTGGATATCATGACAATGTGATATCATGTAGGGATGATAAAGCTGTTATATCACAGTAGCCTAACTGAGTATTTTAAATTTTCTTTGCTCAAAAGACACTTAAGTCTACTTATCAGATCATTAACAAGTCTTACATGAGGCAGAACTTGAAGTGAGGTGAGTAGGGAAAATACACAAGTGCGCAGTACCTGAGTCCTAAAGGAGCAAGCAGGACTAAGAAATACTGACTTCGACATTCCCTGCTCAGTATTGGTAAAGCATCTGGAATGACTTTTTTTGAGCGCTGGAAGTATGAAAGTATGTAATGAGACCAAGGAAATCCAATGAGATTATAAAAAAAAAAAACAACAACAATTATTCTCAACATTAACTAATGACTGCTGCTGATGTAATGAGAGTCAGGAAATCCAATGATATTAAAAAACACCAAAATACCAACTACTCTCAATTTACTCAAAATACTTTCACGAAACATATAGGTCCTTCTCACGAAACCATTAAAATACCATGGTAGTAATGATTTTAAATCTAAAACATATAATTTAGTAATATAACAAAATATCATAATAAAGATAATAGTATTTTCTACCTTGCACAAAGAGGAATTTCAACACTGGCATGAATTATTTTTGTATTTTATTGCATTTTCTGCTGAAATTTTCATTACAGCAGCACATTCAGCTCTGTCTGAATGTATGTTATGTTGTAATTTAAACATTGTAAAATGAAAATATAAAAAAAACGAATAAATGTTCTACTAGGAGTTTTCAAGTGACAGAAAAATTGTTAACTGAATATTCATGTATTATAATAATAATAATAATAATAATAATAATAATAATAATAGCTTGTTGAAGCTGTCTGATGTTTGAGAGACCTAAAACACCCAGTGACACAAGGGTACATGGCTGATGATGTGCCCTAGTTTAGCATCAGTAGATGTATCTTGATGTATCTGTTTAGCCCTGTTCTAATGTTCTTGTATGTTTTTTTTAATGCGTTCTCTGTTTTTAGCCTACGTACTGTATATTGTGTACTTTTGAAATACTGCAAAATTAAATTGACTGAATTTGAACCCATGATTGTGCCAATATTATCTCATTTGTTTTCTACATTAAATTTTACAACTCCAAATGAGAAAAAGTTGGGACGGTATGTTGAAATAAAAAAAAAGATGTGTAAATAATCTTTCACCTGTATTGCACTCAAGACAATATAACAGCAGATTATTTGATGTTTTACCTCATGAATTTTATTTTAATTTTTTTCAAAATAAACACTTAATGTATGTCAATTTTGATTTCTGCGACACATTTCAAAAGAAGTTGGGACGGTAAAGCATTTACCACTTTGTAATTTTGCCATTCCTTCTCTCAACACTTAAAATATGTTTAGGGACTGAAGATGCTTCATCTGTGATGAAGTGTTTCAGTTGTTATTTTGTCCCATTCCTCCTACAAGCAGGTCTAAAAGTGTGCAACAATATGGGGTCATCGCTGTCATATTTTTCGTTTCAAAATTCACCACACATTCTCTGTTGGGGACAGAGGGGACAGGCACCCTCTTCTTCCACAGCCATGCCTTTGTAATGTGTGCAGAATGTGGTTTCGCATTGTCTTGTTGAAATCTCCCTGGAAAAGATGTTGTCTCGAAGACAGCATATGTTGCTCCAAAATCTCAGTGTACTTTTCTACATTAATGCTGCCATCACAGAAGTGTAAGTTACCTTTGCCAAAGGCACTGACACAACCCCGTACTATGACAGACCCTGGCTTTTGGACTTGTTCCTGGTAACAGTCTGGAAGGCCCTTTTCATCTTTGGTCTGGAGCACACAGGGTCCATCTCTTCCAAAAAAGACCTGGAATACTGATTTGTCTGACCACAATACATGTTTCCACTGTGTGATGGTCCATCCCAGATGCGTCTGGGCACAAGTCAATGGTGCTACTGGATACAGTTAACATAAGGCTTCCTTTTTGCACAGTCAAGTTTTAACTGGCATTTGTGGATGCAACTCTGTACTGTACTGAGATCAGAAGGTTCACTTAGCATTTGGTTTATAGCCAAATTTCTGCTCTGGTGTTGAAGAAAGCAATGGATATGAACGATCCATTTAAAATCCTTTCAAAGCTTTCTAATGACTTGGGTGCAAAACCAGAGTTCTTAAGCATAGTAGTTTCTACATGACCTAAATGTATTCCTTCTGTATTTCAGGCTTAAATCAGTCTCTTATAACATGCACTTAAAAGTGAACAAATCAAGCAGCAACATGATTTATTGACTGCAAACATCCATTCTGAGAGGCATCGTGTGTGCGCGTGCGTGTGGCATGTGCTCAATTGTTTTTATGTTTTATTTATAGTACCCTGTTAACGGATCTGCTTTAAGAATAAGATGAGAGAAAGAGAAATTCTGTTTAATTTCAGAAACGTCTTAAAACCCTCCATTACTGTGAGTTACTCTTCATGGTCGTTAAATCAAAAGGTCACCAGCCAAGAACTGAAACCTGAGATCAGCACAAGAAAGAATCCATCTCCATAAAACAATACTTGTCGAGTGTGGAGTTTCCAGGAGACAGATTGAATTAAGAGTGCAGACTGCTTGCTAATGTGTAGTTGGTTGACACATATGAGGTGAGGATGAACTTGACTGTCTGCTGTCCTCTGAGACTGGTGTGGAACGCAACCCAGAAAGTTGTTCATTTAAAATAAACTTCATTATGTCATATAGTACCATACAAAATCCCATCACTCCAGTGCATGAGCGTCGCCACCATTGAATGTGAAGGGGACGTGTCCCCTTCACATTTCATAATTCTTCGTTTGGACCCCCCCACATTTAACATAAAATATTAGTTCACTCACTGCCGTTTCTATTGCTTCGTGAAAGAATCCATTCCACTTGATCGATAAGAGAATCTACATACCACTGAAAATCCACTCCGGGTTTTCTGGGCGTTCCCTACAACAACTTACCGCAGGCAAGTGAAGTGAATCTCAGTGCAAGCAGAGAAATTTTGGTGCAAGGTGCAGGCTGCTTGAAAGTGGAGGAGGTGACGTCAGCCCCATTGCCACCTCACAATGTCTAGCTTTTGCTAAAACCTTATTCTTTTGTGATATGCCCTCAAAATTAACCCTAGGCCACGTTAAATTAATGTTCAACTAAACAATGAAATAAGCTTAGCCATGGGGTATTCTTGGTTGATGATGAATTGTTTGCACTATTTGCTCCTCCCCAGACACAATGGACATAAGGACATTCTTTACAAAGAAGCGGAAAATTAGTCAAAATTTCCCCACAGGACAGGGTTTTTTTGTCCCAATGGAAATGTTAGTGCAGTTAGCTGGCTAGTCAATGTTAGATGTATCAGCTAGCTTAATGTTAGCTGTCATTTAATTCAAACCCAGTAGGCCTGCCTTACTGTAATGCCAAGAATGAGGTCAAGTCTGCTCTGATGATATTTATTGATTCCCTGTTGTGATCTGAAGAACTTGTTTTGTCTGGTCTTTGCCAGTTTTCTGGAAAGTAACACAGGAAATCAGTGTATGGGGAAGGAATAGTAGAAAGGAAAGCTTTCTACTACCTCACTGGATGTTATTCCAGGTGGATTGTGAAGGAAAGGGGGATAAAAGTTATGAAGTGGTAGAAATTGTGGTGGCACCAATGTAAGAAGGAGTTATATCTATAAATCTATTTGTTATACTCATCTGTATACTGTATGTTACTGTAGTACCACCATTGCATGTAGGTTGACAAAACTGCACTTGTTCATTGTGTGAAGTTATTAACCCCGCCGACAGTAGTCGGAGGGGTTATTATTTTCACCTGCGTCAGTCTGTGTGTGTGTGTATCTGTCTGTCTGTCTGTCTGTGTGTCTGCAAGATATCTCAAGAACCAATGGATCGATTTGGACCAAATTTTGTACATGTGTTGCCAATCACCCAGGAAGGAAACCATTAAATTTTGGAGGTCAAAGGTCAAAGGTCAAGGTCATGGCAGAACTTCGAAATTTTCGCCCAATGTATTTTAATAGGGAAAAGGCGGGGTTTGCACTCGTTAGAGTGTCCCTGTCTAGTTTTTTATGCGTCACCGTTGCTTGACACAGTGCGACTTTGTGTTATGAAGTTTGCATGATGCCATGTCATGCTTGTTCATTGTGTGAAATTATGAATATTCTTATTTTTAAACATACAGTTGAGTGTCACTATTGCTTGGTCCAGTGGCATGTTGTGTTACATCTAAAACTAAATAAAAAAAGAAAACACAAAATAAAAAGTAAAATGCACCCATAAAGTAATTGTTGGTGATAAACTGTGTCACATTCATCTCATTATCTTAGGCAGAGCAGTGGGTTTAAAAACAGGCTGATGAATATATGGACTAGTTGAATGGGGACGTATTGTTGAGTCTCTAAAATAGTCATTGAATTAAGTGACTTTTGTAGATAAAATTAGGTGTTTAACAACCTGTTAAAAGTACACCAGAATGCAGGAAATGGCATCTAATTAATTAAAAATTTTCTGGGGAAGAACCCCCAGACCCCCTGCCAGGGTGTCCCCCCCACAATACAAATACTTCTGACGCCCCTGCTCCAGTGCACTTTATATTTCATTTAAATGCAAATGTTGGCTTTAATAATTATCCCAGGGAAGCCAGTGCTTGCTTACTTACTGGCGGCTGGGTTGTATTCAGAGCGAGCCTGTGATTGTGAATGGCGCTCTCTACTCCACTCAGTCTGCTATGAAGATGAGGGTTGCTGAGTGTGCCACACTAATTTACCAATCCATTAACACTGCATATCATGAAACATGTTTCACTCAAGATGGCATCAAGAATTACACTGCTATAGGCCAGCTCGTAAGTTCTGATGCATAAACTATAACAAGGAACTAATATATTCAATTAGCAAAGCACTTGGCTTGTGTAATTAACGTCACATACTGTATGCATAATGGACAAGAAAATGTTGTTATACTTTACCCACGATACATTTAAATAAAATACTGCTTGGTTATTGCGCTGAAACATAATGCACTGTGCAGATTTAATATAAATGCCTCATGAAAACTGGCATATGTTGCTTCAGTATATGATTATGTAATACATCACTGACCTT
This sequence comes from Neoarius graeffei, assembly GCF_027579695.1. NCBI lineage: Eukaryota > Metazoa > Chordata > Actinopteri > Siluriformes > Ariidae > Neoarius > Neoarius graeffei. The sequence continues at coordinate 65,888,854 of NC_083576.1, forward strand.
TGCCAGTGGCAGAAGGTAAAGCACAAGCAAATAAATAAAGTAGCATTAAGTTTAAAAAACAACAACAACAACCATAATGCATTTGGGGCGGCACGGTGGTGTAGTGGTTACACTGTCGCCTCACAGCAAGAAGGTCCGGGTTCGAGCCCCATGGCCGGCGAGGGCCTTTCTGTTTGGAGTTTGCATGTTCTCCCCGTGTCCGCGTGGGTTTCCTCCGGGTGCTCCGGTTTCCCCCACAGTCCAAAGACATGCAGGTTAGGTTAACTGGTGACTCTAAATTGACCGTAGGTGTGAATGTGAGTGTGAATGGTTGTCTGTGTCTCTGTGTCAGCCCTGTGATGACCTGGCGACTTGTCCAGGGTGTACCCTGCCTTTCGCCCGTAGTCAGCTGGGATAGGCTCCAGCTTGCCTGCGACCCTGTAGAACAGGATAAAGCGGCTACAGATAATAAGATGAGATAATGCACTTGAAATATACTGCAGTACTGTGGTGCCCTCTCTGAAAAAAAGATAGAGCATTATAGAGCACCTGAAAGAAGTAGTTTTATGACCAAATGCACAGAGAAAGAATAAAAAGTATTCTAAAAAGCTCCAGTGCAATAATCCTTCTTTTTATTTGTTGTAATAACACATTGTCATCAGATAGCTTGCATACAAATAAGATAAATAACTGTTCTCGGGAAAACATTTTGTGATCATAAAATATTCCTGGAGATAAATTAGAGTGGTCCTTGACCCTTTAATTTAGGTCATCCAGAAAAAGAAAAGAAACAACAAACCGCACTGCAGTAATCTGAAACAGGAAATGGGAATCTGTAACAGACATTTTGCACATAATCTGCTAATGTTTGCATGTAAAACAGAAGGAAGCATTACGCATAAGTCTGCCTCTCATGAGCAAAAACTATAGCACCCTGATGCAAAAGAAAATGCAAACTGTTCCCGAAAGACACGTATGCAGCTCACAGTGAGCTCCTCCAACACTCAGAGATTTCACTTTCCCTGATCAGCCTGTGATCATACAAGCGAGCTGTGTGAGGTGTAAATCCCCACCAACAAACAATAATCAGACAAACTGACGTGGGCCCAACAAATTAACATCAACCACAACTGTGACTTAACACCTGCATCTGTAATCCTCTCAAGGCCAGTCAGCTTTTACACACCCTGTGCCAAAGTCTATTCGCCTCCTCACTTCCTGTTAGCATATCTAATGCAATAAATAAAGCCATATTTCTACCTTAACGTTCCCTGTGATTTTACAGCCTATCATGGTATGTATTGCTTAGAGTCCAAGCACTCACACACACAAATGTGTTTGCTATCCACTGGGTTGCATTATTATCCAAGGGGAACCTCTTTCGATCACTCATTCCACTTCAGCCAACAGACTAATCAAATACTGACTCCCTGACTGCACAGAGCCTCAATCATATGCACATCACAACCTGGAGAGAAACAAACAACACAGCAGGGAGAGCTCTTGGGCCCTCTTGGTCTGATGAATTATTAATCTTTGACAAAGGCATGTTATCTTGAAAGCTCGGCACTTCAACGTGTTTCAAATGAAAAGGACTCTGTCCCTGCCATCAGAAGCCTCCCAAGAGGCATCGTGAAAAAGAAAAAATAAAGAGTACTTGTTTTTTTTTTAAATTAATTAATTTATTTTTTGTTTGTTTGTTTATTTATTTTTGGCACTCTCTCTTAGCTCAGTCACCTGATATCACACATGCCATTGCACAAGGAGAGTCACTCAGTTGCACCAAAACTTGAGCTTTGTTTTATATTTTGCTTTAGTATTCATCCATCCATCCATCCATCCATCCCAGTGGCGGCTGCTGGTTTTTAAAACAGGGGAAGCCCATTTTACGCATTCATCGTAGTAAAACCTGTAGGCCGGATATCAAAGCATAGAAAGGTGTGCCCCATTAGCATAGTGAACTAGACAACCCTACCTAGTGGCAGAAAGTATTTTTGCTTGTACATTTCATGTTATAGTCTGGCTTGCCAGGCTAGTGCCTCATATCCTTAATCAAAAATATCAAACATCCAAAAATCACTGGCTATTCAACGAACAGCCTTGAACATCATACCCTGATATGCAACACAGAGTCTTTAACACAACACCCAGCTGTGCAACACATCCTTGAACATCTTCTGCAACACAGTCTGGAAATTCATAACCAGGTAGGCTATGGAACACACAGAACCTTGAATATTATACCCAGGTATAACCTATAACACAAAGCCCACCATTCTCTTAACATTACTGAACAATATACACACTTCAGATTCATGAACATTATATGATGCACACTATTTATACACAAATTCTGCCCTCCACTCCTTTTCCAGAAAATGGTCTGTGACCCTGTCATACCAGCTGGTTGTGCTTTTCAGAGACTTCACCAATTTCTGTTAGCAGCTAGCACTGCAGATCCCAATAAGGCTCAAGCTAACCTACAACCAGATTGAACTACAAATGAAATAAACGAGTGAATTCGCGAATGATCAAACTGATAGAATGGATGAAAGTTAACGGAGCACAACGAGTAATATTTACATTTATTTACAGAGTAATGTACAGAGACATCAATGAGAAGAAACGTTTATATGAAAAGAAAGTCGGACAACACTTTGGCACACGACTACACTTTCTCGACATCCGCTAGGGACTGACTGATCTCATGCTTCCGTGTTCCTCGCCGACGCCGAAGTACAGAGCCCGCCCTCCTCATGTCTTTCAAACACTACCTCCAATAATCCTTCATCAGCCCGGCTTCTTGTCCCTCCCACTGTCTCGTTTAGTCCCAGAGAAGCCCGGCTTCCCTGGAAGTGACGATTTTGTCGATTTTAACCAATAACAACTAGCCGAAATTGGCTGTTCAGAGCCCTCTCATAGACTGCAACGGATACCCGGCTGCCAGCCATAGAGCCCATTGAAATAAGAAAGGTTACAGCCAGTGTTGCCAGATTGGGCGGTTTTAAGTGCATTTTGGCGGGTTTTGAACATATTTTGGCTGGAAAACGTCAGCAGTATCTGGCAACGCTGGTTACAGCCTGGCAGCAAAGGTGATTCTCGTAGCGAACTGCAAGTTCGTCAGACATCACTCAAATAAGTTACAGGATAGTTATGAACGTAAATACAATCTTGGGCATATATTATGTTATGCAAGTTATTGTTTTAATGAGAATTCAACGTCGTAGATGCCGCAGTTTGGGGAGAGAATTTTAGGGGAAGCTCGGCTTCCCTTGTTGTCTCTGAGAAATCGCCCCTGATCCATCCATCCATTATCCGTAACTGCTTATCCTGTGCAGGGTTGAGGGCAAGCTAGAGCCTATCCCAGCTGACTATGGGCGAGAGGCGGGGTACACCCTGGACAAGTCGCCAGGTCATCGCAGGGTGCTTTAGTATTCAGTTAAACTCATATTTTATTGTTAACTGATTATAATTTGGGTGGCACGGTGGTGTAGTGGTTAGCACTGTCACCTCACAGCAAGAAAGTCCTGGGTTCGAGGCCGGTGAGGGACTTTCTGTATGGAGTTTGCATGTTCTCCCCGTGTTTGCGTGGGTTTCCTCCGGGTGTTTCGGTTTCCCCTACAGTCCAAAGACATGCAGGTTAGGCTAATTGGTGGCTCTAAATTGACCGTAGGTGTGAATGTGAATGGTTGTATGTCTCTGTGTCAGCTCTGTGATGATCTGGTGATTTGTCCAGGGTGTACCCCGCCTCTCGCCCATAGTCAGCTGGGATAGGCTCCAGCTTGCCTGCGACCCTGTAGAACAGGATAAGTGGCTACAGATAATGGATGGATGGATGGATGATTATAATTCGCTTCTTGAAATGTAAAATATGCCCTAAAATACTATTAATAAGTAACATTTCTAAGGAATTCAAATGTTTCAAAGTAAAAAAAAAAAGAGCAGAAGGATATGAGTGTCTTCAATGAATAACAAAATAAAACTAGACAGGGACACTCTAACGAGTGCAAACCCCGCCTTTTCCCTATTAAAATACATTGGGCGAAAATTTCGAAGTTCTGCCATGACCTTGACCTTTGACCTTTGACCTCCAAAATTTAATGGTTTCCTTCCTGGGTGATTGGCAACACATGTACAAAATTTGGTCCAAATCGATCCATTGGTTCTTGAGATATCTTGCAGACACACAGACAGACAGACAGACAGACAGACAGACAGATACACACACACACACAGACTGACGCAGGTGAAAATAATAACCCCTCCGACTACTGTCGGCGGGGTTAAACATTAAGATATACTGATAATGTTATGTTAATAAGTTAGGCTAAATTAGACAACTTAATAAATATGACTCATTAACCAATTTAACCAGTCTCGCCCTTTTCCTATGGGTTGATCTTACAGCAGGTCTATAACAACAGCAGTGTCTACAGCCCTGAGGTGCGGGACATCACTGAGGATGCCCTGCACAACGGCTTCCTGGAACGTGTATGGAACATCACCATGTGTATCGTGACAATGTGTATCGTGGAATTGTGTGATTCACATCATGGGATTCACCATTCTGTTTATTTTGCATCTAATGCAATTGCACTGCTTGAATATTCAGTCTGCATATCCTGGCCATTACTGGAAATCATGTGCACTTGTGAAATGACCGATAGCTCCGGAACACAACAACAGACATGCATTATAGGTTATATGGTTACACGGTCACTTTATAACACTTAAAAAGAGCTCTTCAGTAGCTTTCAAATTATACTAGTCCTGCATCTCCGTGATCTACAGTGGCCAAGGAAGAGTCCATGAAATTTGGGCAACCAATGTTAGAGCTCTATTTCCTGTTAAAAAGATACCAGGAGGAGCTCATTATGTTTCAATCGATCATTTTCAAGTCAGAGACTTCGCTGATTCAATCAACGTTTTGGATGAGTACTTCATCTCATCTCATCTCATTATCTCTAGCTGCTTTATCCTGTTCTACAGGGTCACAGGCAAGCTGGAGCCTATCCCAGCTGACTACGGGCGAAAGGCGGGGTACACCCTGGACAAGTCGCCAGGTCATCACAGGGCTGACACATAGACACAGACAACCATTCACACTCACATTCACACCTACGGTCAATTTAGAGTCACCAGTTAACCTAACCTGCATGTCTTTGGACTGGGGGAAACCGGAGCACCCGGAGGAAACCCACGCGGACACGGGGAGAACATGCAAACTCCACACAGAAAGGCCCTCGCCGGCCCCGGGGCTCGAACCCAGGACCTTCTTGCTGTGAGGCGACAGCGCTAACCACTACACCACACTGTAAAAAAAAATCTTGTCAAATTTACAGTGAAAAACTGGCAGCTGTGGTTGCCATTTTTTCACCGTAAAAAATACAGTGACAGTGTATATGGCTTTACGGTAAGGTATATCAACACTTGTAAAAACAACAGTTTGAAAATGTTCAATTTTACAGGTATTCAGTGTACAATAATCAGTACATAACTGTTAATTTTACGGATATTCATTGTACAATAAACAATGATTCAAAATGATGGTTACAAGCAATGATCTACTAGACAGATATATATTTTTTTTTAGAATTTTTTTGGGCTTTTTTCACCTTTATTGGATAGGACAGTGCAGAGACAGGAAATGAGCTGGAAAGAGAGACGGGGAGGGATCGGGAAATGACCTCAGGTCGGAATTGAACCCGGGTCCCCAGATTCATTGTATGTCGCCTTAGTTGACTGAGCCACAATGGTGGGCATGTTTTTGTCTTTTTAACAGGGCAATGATGTAATTTTAACCATCACATTCTGTTTTAGTCTTACAGTTTGTCTGTGTTTAAACTACAGCAATTTGTAAATTATACAAAAAAATATGATCAATTCAACATATTCTTACTGTTAAATTAACAGTGGCATTTGGTTAGGAGTTTTACAGTATATTGATGTAAATTACACACTGCTTCATTGTTTTTGTATTTACAGTTTTTTTATGTCATGATTTTACATAAATTCACTGTTAATTCTACGGACATTTTTTACAGTGCACCGTGCCGCCGGATGAGTACTTATTTATTTTTAAGATATGGTAGCATCTCATCTCATTATCTCTAGCCGCTTTATCCTGTTCTACAAGGTCGCAGGCAAGCTGGAGCCTATCCCAGCTGACTATGGGCGAAAGGCGGGGTACACCTTGGACAAGTCGCCAGGTCATCACAGGGCTGACACAGACACAGACAACCATTCACACTCACATTCACACCTACAGTCAATTTAGAGTATATGGTAGCATTTTTAAACATTTATTTAGTTTTATACAGACAAAAATGCACACTGTTTTTGCAGTATGTATGATTCAGAAATAAAAAGAGTCTATCATATTTATCTCCCTTCGAATTTTGTTCAAAAAATTCCGAAAATCGAATTGAGCCGAATCTTGAAGCCAGTATCGAATCATGACTGGAGTGTATTCTTACACTCCTACAGTAACTACAGACCAATTATTAAGCTTTATGAGACACAATCCATAACAAGTAACTAGTACGCTTAGTTAGGGCTACAACAACTATTCAAAAAAAATTTATTAAATTTGATTAAAAAAAAGTCGGCAAAGAATTTTTTTATTGATCAGCTGGACTGTGTTATGAAGCACGCAGTGACTCTGTTACTAAGTCACTTCACTTAGCCTAAAACACAGAGTATGATGTAAATGGTAGAGCACATTATAACAGACAAAAACAAAACAGTACTATAAAGTATGGGAACTCTACATTTAACTACTCTGTTGGCCTCATGACCGAACCTATGATTTAATGTGAGTAATATTTCGATTTGTAATAATTTGTTTGTGGGAATGTGTGAAACAGTGGAAAAGCAATGTCCCTGGATGAATCATGCTTATTACCTGCTGTGTATTGAATTACACACAGCCTTATCCAGTTTTTCTGGCTGCAATATACATTTATAGTCATAGTTATCTATAGCAATCTTTCCTGCCCTATCAGAAAACAGTATCTTGTGCTATTTTGGACAAAAAAATGGGTAGTTTGTATGAGTATATATGAGAAAATGACTGAACAATTAGTGAATTCATGAATGATTAGTTTATAAGATGGACATTTTCTCTTTTCAAAACATTCATAGCAGGAAGCATGTGCATTATACAGTTTTGGCCAAGCAGTGGCCTGGCCTGGCATCTTCTTCTATTTGAATCATTTAGAGTGAAGTAGTTATACCACTTTTTCTACAGTTGATAAATACGACACTGTTTCATTTTCAGCGCATACAAAATAGATAATTGTAATAAATGCTGGGTGTCGAGTCATTAAGTGGCCATCTTGCTTTCAGTTCACATTAATTTCAGGCAGTGAAAACTAAGAGTCCAACCCAAAGCTTTGGAGTCAACATAAACACTTGATAAAATTACCTTATCACCTGTAGTAGTATTAACTGATTGGAAATATCTCATCTCATCTCATCTCATTATCTCTAGCCGCTTTATCCTGTTCTACGGGGTCGCAGGCAAGCTGGAGCCTATCCCAGCCGACTACGGGCGAAAGGCGGGGTACACCCTGGACAAGTCGCCAGGTCATCACAGGGCTGAAACATAGACACAGACAACCATTCACACTCACATTCACATCTACGGTCAATTTAGAGTCACCAGTTAACCTAACCTGCATGTCTTTGGACTGTGGGGGAAACCGGAGCACCCGGAGGAAACCCACGCGGACAACATGCAAACTCTGCACAGAAAGGCCCTCGCCGGCCACGGGGCTCGAACCCGGACCTTCTTGCTGTGAGGCGGCAGCGCTAACCACTACACCACCGTGCCGCCCAGATTGGAAATATTAATTGTTCAAAACAATCACGAGCTGCAACCCCACTTTCAATAAATGAAGCATTTTATACATGGGACGAATGTCACTGAGCAACACGTTTACTGGACAATGACGCAGCAATATATACTGTTATGCAGTTAGCTAGTTGGCAAGTTGTATTTCTTTTTCTAATGCACGAAAGCCCATCTTATATAAAATATTATCCATCACACTGTGCATTACCAGCATGGTCCTTGATATCTGAGCAGTTCAGTGTGTGGGAAATGAGAAAAAGCATTGACCCTCATAATGATCCCAGAACAAACTCGATTTAAGACACCAGAGCAGTGGTTCACAACACAGTTAGCCTTGGTATATTCAATTAAGGTTGTTTTGGTATCAATTTTCAAAAGCTTGCCTCAGCACAAGTTGATACCAACATTTCCATTGCTCTGCTTTTCCCTCATCTGATGTCACCCAGAGGCTCTCTGTGTAATGTAAACTGGGAATACATGACAATGGTATGCCTGATCCTAAAAAGCAAATTAAAAAAAAAAAATTAATTGAACAGCACAAAAAAAACCCCATCATGTTAATACAGTAACACTGTCCAGCCCTAGTTAGAAGTTGGAAAAATTTTAGGAGTGAACTTAATTATTAAACTTTGTCGCTCTGTCTGGTACAGCTATGGCTAATATTGCTTTACTCAAGAGAGTTAGTCTGAATAACATTATCTGCCATCCATCCATCCATCCATCCATCCATCCATTATCTACAGTGCCTTGAAAAAGTATTCATACCCCTTGAACTTTTTCACATTTTTCCACCTTACAACCACGAACTTAAAAGTTTTTTATTGAGATTTTATGTGATAGACCAACACAGAGTAGCACATAATTGTGAAGTGAAACGAAAATGATAAATGGTCTTCAAAATTTTAAACAAATAAAAATCTGAAAAATGTGATGTGCATTAGTATTCAGCCCCTTGTACTCTGATACCTCTAAATACAATCCAGTGCAATCAATTGCCTTCAGAAGTCATCTAATTAGTTAATAGAGTCCTACTGTGTGTAATTTACTCTCAGCATAAATACACTTGTTCTGTGAAGGCCTCAGTGGTTTGTTAGAGAACACTGAAGAACAAACAGCATCATGAAGACCAAAGAACTCACCAGACAGGTCAGGGATAAAGTTCTGGAGAAGTTTAAAGGATATGGGACATGAAACATAAAAGCACGCTATATCAGTTTCTTTCCATTAAAAATATGAATTAATTGCATCAACAAATACAAAATCATCTATTAAATTCAGCAAAATCGTTATATTCGTGATGATTATATGGCATTTCTGCTTGACTTCCGATATGCATTTTTTGCAACCGGAAGAGCCGTTGTCACGTGATCATACGTAACAAAAACTTTCGGGCACAGCACAAGCAGGTAGATGAATGGAGAAGTGGATGACAAGAAAATTGTTTTTATAGTCTTTAAAGTACATTGGACATCATGGTGTATTGTGCTGCTTATGGTTGCAATAATTCCAATGGGAAATGCCCTGGAGTAAGTTTTTTTGCATTCCCCAAGGACCCGAAGCTGAAGAAAGTGTGGGCTCACCTGCGCATGCGCAGTAGGCTTCGCGCATGCGCAGTAGGCTTGGTAGGACAAATCCAAGAGGTAGGATAACTTTACAGAACACCTGTTGAAAAAACTTTACACCTACTGTTTCCCACAAACTGTGTTCGGACCATTTCACTGAGGATTCTTTCAACATTAACACTCAGGTACTGAGCGATATTAATTCATGAAACATGAAACAGGAAGGGCGGCACGGTGGTGTAGTGGTTAGCGCTGTCGCCTCACAGCAAGAAGGTCCTGGGTTCGAGCCCCGGGGCCGGCGAGGGCCTTTCTGTGCGGAGTTTGCATGTTCTCCCCATGTCCGCGTGGGTTTCCTCCGGGTGCTCCGGTTTCCCCCACAGTCCAAAGACATGCAGGTTAGGTTAACTGGTGACTCTAAATTGACCGTAGGTGTGAATGTGAGTGTGAATGGTTGTCTGTGTCTATGTGTCAGCCCTGTGATGACCTGGCGACTTGTCCAGGGTGTACCCCGCCTTTCGCCCATAGTCAGCTGGGATAGGCTCCAGCTTGCCTGCGACCCTGTAGAAGGATAAAGCGGCTAGAGGTGATGAGATGAGATGAAACATGAAGTATAAGGATGAGGAAAAAAAACAACAGCTTAAATCGGGAAGCTGCGCACATTTGCGCCAGGCTGCACAAATGTGCGCAGCTTCCCGATTTAAACTGTTTTTATCTCATTTTATCCTTATACTTCATGTTTCATGAATTAATATCGCTATTTTTTTTTTTAATCGGATCTGCGTGATTCAGCCGTGAAAAAGGCGGCATCCGCCGAAAGGCGCGCTGTTTGCATCCCTGCACGGAGGCCAGGGGACAGGGCAGGAATATTTTTGTTGATATGAGTGATCCGGTGCGATTTCGCGACCCCCCTGTTGAAGACCTCTGCGCTAAGCGACTGAAAGCCGAGGTAAGGATTAGTATTATAATTTTGGGTGTATCAATTATTGATTATCATAATTCTGACTCGTTTCGCCATTTTGAATGTTTTCATCTCGGACTCTGGAAGCATTGTATCTCAATCAATCTCGAAAAATATCAGCAAAAAAAAAACTAGCTTGCAACGGACTTTAGCTAGATCTATGATGAACTTTCAATGTATGATACAAAAATAATACTTCTTTCAACAGATCATTAGCCTTTGAGCAGAATTGTTTTTAACTTACCAGGAAGTGTTATCGAGCCGACCGCTTTCAGTTTCATGGGGACTGAATGAACTCCTCACTCTCAGAGTCATCTGACCCGTCAGAGTAAAGACAAGATCTATGTTCATGTGAATTTCCAGCTATCGGTTCGAATTGATAGGGTCTAACTTCACATATCTGTGAAACATCAGGAATATCACTGTCGATGGTGTCCATTTCGGTAACCTGTTTACATTAGATTCCCAAGCGCTGGCTCCTTGGAAAGTTTTTGTTGCGTCACGGGTCACGTGACCACCTAGCTCATTAACGAATCCTTGTTTTACGCTGATGTATAAAAAAACTTGAATAATGTGATGATTTTCACATTTTTGACGCCCTGCAGTGATTTAGATGGCATTTCTTATGTCCTTTATACATAATTATGCCCAGGTAAAAATCCATGTCCCATATCCTTTAAAGCAGGGTTAGGTTATAAAAAATATATCCCAAGCTCTGAACATCTCAAGAAGCACTGTTCAATCCATCATTCAAAAATGGAAAAAGTATGGCACAACTGCAAACCTACCAAGACATGGCTGTCCACCTAAACTGACAGAGCGAGCAAGGAGAGCACTGGTCAGAGAAGCAGCCAAGAGGCCCATGATCACTCTGGAGGAGCTGCAGAAATCCACAGCTCAGGTGGGAGAATCTGTGCACAGGACAACTATAAGTCGTACACTCCACAAATCTGGCCTTTTTGGAAGAGTGGCAAGAAGAAAGCCATTGTTGAAAGACAGGCATAAGAAGTCCCGTTTGCAGTTTGCCAGAAGTCATGTAGGGGACACAGCAAACATGTGGAAGAAGGTGCTAGTGCTGCTGCGATTAGTCGACTTAGTCGACGTAATCGACCATAAAAAATGGTCGACTGGAATTTTTTTAGTCGATGACTTTTTTTTTTTGTTGGCCTGTCAATCGCCTATTTATTTTTGGTCTTCAGTCTCAAACGGCTCATCCGAGTTCAGGTAATTCCGTTCCACACCACTAGTTTTGATGTGCGCACCCCACCGGTCAAATTGGCTCTCTTTCCCTCTCCCATTATGATCTTCCTTTACTGTCGGTTCTGGTTTTGAGCATGCCTTGTCATGAAAATGGCAGCGGCAAGTGACTCTGATGAATCAAGGACAGCGACTTCTAACATTACGAAAAGACCTAAAGCATCAAAAGTATGGGAATACTTTAGGGCAGCTGATGATAGAGTGGTTTGTACACTCTGTAAGACTTCGTTGGCTTATCACGGGAGCACATCCACGATGCACGAGCACCTTAAAAGGAAACACACAGGAGCTGTTGAGGATGCTTCAGAAAAGGAAAAGACAATGTGAGTAGCCTAACATTATGATTACTGTTTACACGCCTAGCTAGCGTGTGCTTTTTATAAATCTTGTGAAGTATGATGACCGACTGTCTTTGGATGTTAAGCAGGCCCCCTCGACTCTTTGGTAATGTTTTAGTTGAACAACGCTAGTATGCACATGCATTTATAGTAATTTAAATGGTGTAACGCTTTCGAGACGGCACCAGACTCGAGACAGAGGGTTTATCGGGTTTATTGAATAAGCACACAACATAGATAAAAGCCATAACTTATGCAACTCGCACACTCAAACACACACACACACACACACGCAGGACGAATGTAACTTTTTTAACTTGGCGTCACCATCCCCCGGCTACTCTACCAACCCCCAGCAGTGCCACAAGAGGTTGGCTTTACATTTTCCGATGAGAGGCGCAGCACAACAGCCAAACATAGTTCATCAGGCTGTGTAGCAGCTGACCCGACAGTTCGGGCATTCAGACATATCGGATATTATGGGTAGAAGTGCTGTGTGCTTGTAGTATTTTAACAGTTTTGTGTGTAGCCTAGTCTATTTTGAATGTTTTCATTCGTACCGGCATCTCATCATCCGGCCAAATATTCTGTGGTCGCGCTAACTGAAGAATTACGGTGCCCATACAGTTCCATGACGACAAGAAAATAAAAACTTGTTTGTGTTCTAGAATTCGTGCCGATGAGATGTCCCATCAATCATCTCATCTCATCTCATTATCTCTAGCCGCTTTATCCTTCTACAGGGTCGCAGGCAAGCTGGAGCCTATCCCAGCTGACTACGGGCGAAAGGCGGGGTACACCCTGGACAAGTCGCCAGGTCATCACAGGGCTGACACATAGACACAGACAACCATTCACACTCACACCTATGGTCAATTTAGAGTCACCAGTTAACCTAACCTGCATGTCTTTGGACTGTGGGGGAAACCGGAGCACCCGGAGGAAACCCACGCGGACACGGGGAGAACATGCAAACTCCACACAGAAAGGCCCTCGCCGGCCCCGGGGCTCGAACCCAGGACCTTCTTGCTGTGAGGCGACAGCGCTAACCACTACACCACCATGCCGCCCCCCATCAATCATTTCCCTTTAATAATACGCTAATCATTGTTGTTAAACATATGAACAATATGCAATTGTGTGTGAAAACGTCTATGTAGCGTAGCAGCCTAGTCCTCTGACTTAAATGTGATTAAAAAAAATATAAGAAATATGTTTTTGAACAGCTTACTTAATGAGCCTATACAAATAAAAGTAATGCATGTTAAGGGTAGTCAAGACAGAACGTTTAGTAATGGCCTCTCCAAGTCTATATTTTGAGTAATTGTATTTTTTCTCTCCTCTGTTTTTGTCAGTTTCAGGCAAAGTAGTCTGACTGAATTCCTTCCAAGGAAGGACTGCACACCACAACTTGCAGCAGTACACACTGATAGTCTCATCTCATCTCATCTCATCTCATTATCTGTAGCCGCTTTATCCTGTTCTACAGGGTCGCAGGCAAGCTGGAGCCTATCCCAGCCGACTACGGGCAAAAGGCGGGGTACACCCTGGACAAGTCGCCAGGTCATCACAGGGCTGACACATAGACACAGACAACCATTCACACTCACATTCACACCTACGGTCAATTTAGAGTCACCAGTTAGCCTAACCTGCATGTCTTTGGACTGTGGGGGAAACCGGAGCACCCGGAGGAAACCCACGCGGACACGGGGAGAACATGCAAACTCCGCACAGAAAGGCCCTCGCCAGCCATGGGGCTCGAACCCGGACCTTCTTGCTGTGAGGCGACAGCGCTAACCACTACACCACCGTGCCGCCCTCACTGATAGTGTCCTGAAAATGATCGTGACGGACATGCGACCACTCTCCATCGTCGAAGGCGCAGGATTCAAAAACATGGTGTCAGTATTTCAACCTGGCTACATTCCACCCAAACGCACATTTCACCAAAATGATGGAGAGGAAATATGATGTGGAAATACAGCGAATCAAAGATGCCCTGTCCTGCAGCTCCATGATATGTTTGACAACAGATGTGTGGACAAGCATTGCCACAGAGGCATACTTGGGCTTAACCTGCCACTTTATAAATGAAGAATGGGATATCATAAACTTTAATTTGACCACCATGCCACTTGAAGAGAGGCACACAGCAGTGAATATTGCATCATGGATCGAAGCTGCAGTGGCTAAGTTTGAAATTCCTGTGAATAAAATACTGGCTATAGTTCATGACAACGCAGCAAACGTGGTCTGTGCCCTCAAACTCTTAGAAGACAGACATGGGATCTCTTCAGTTCACTGTGCAGGCCACACTCTCCAGCTCATTGTGAACCATGCTTTGATGAATACTCAAATTGAAAAGGCCCTTGGAGCTGCAAGGTCCTTGGTTGAGCACTTCAACAAGAGTGAGGTTGCCAGCTCAAGCCTGAAGGTAAAACAAAAACAAATGGGACAGCCCAAAAACAGCCTCATCCAAGATGTACGTGTGAGATGGAATAGCACGTACTATATGATCAGTCGTCTGCTGGAGCAGAGATGGCCTGTAATGGCATGCTTATCAGACCCAGGGCTCACAAATAGATCAAAGCATTACCTTGACCTCAAGCCAGAACAATGGAGCCTCCTAGAAGAGCTTGAGAGAGCTCTAAAACCCTTCAAATGTGCTACGGTACAGTCTACCTGAGTGGAGAGTCATATGTGACACTGTCTTGCCTACCCCCACTCATTAAAGGGCTTCTAAAAAGCACACAGACCACTTCTTCCTTTGAGAATTCCAATGTACTGGCATTTCAGAAAGCAGCACAAAATGAAATATCCAAAAGGTGGGAGAATGAGATTAAATTCTCTGCGGACAGCAGCACAAGTCCCAGCCTAATTGCTTCTGCTCTCGATCCCAGATTCCATAGGCTGAAGTTCTTATCTTGATGACATCTTGAGATTGCAGGCAAAGGTCCAAAGTCTTGCATTTGAAGAATAGAAGAAGTCCAATGCAGTACAGCAGCACACTACATCCAGCAGTTCTGCTGACACAAGAAAAAAGGCCCGTGTCATTGTTGGACACATTGCTGGGATCATCATCAGATTCTGATGAATCCTACTGCCAAATGGACAGTGAGGATAAGGAAAGCAATGACATGCATTTAGTGCGAGAAGAGTTTTTCAGATACATTGGGGAACAGCCTTCACCCAAAAGCACAAATCCCTTGCAGTGGTGGAAGCAAAATCAGTCCAGGTTTCCTTTTCTAGCATCACTTGCAAAGTCTTTTTTGTGTGTACCAGCCACATCTACACCTTCCGAACGTCTGTTTTCCTCAGCCGGAAACATAGTGACAAAGAAAAGAGCAAGCCTAAGTCCGGACCATGTGGACACGTTGACATTCTTGCACTACAATACAACATTTGATTAATCAGTGGGCCACAGTTGGACACTATGCTGTCTTGCACTCTGCATGTTCGAACTTAACAGTTTTTCAGTAGGAGGTGCAAAACCCAATTATTTGTTGTTATTTGTTGTAACTGGAAGTCACTTAACTGGAAGTTCAATAAGGAATGAGGGCCTATTGATGTTTGTATATTTTCTTTTATATTGATAGGATTATACTTTGGAGAATAGTAGTTTTATAGTGGAAGACATTCTCCCATTTTATTGCACTTTATTTTATTTATTAAATTTTATTTTATTTATTCAATATTTAATTTATTTGTTATGTTTATGTTATGTTTACTTTTTACTTTGGTACAAGTGACATTTTATGTTTTGGCCCTTGAGTTACATTCAAAATAAAAAGAACTCAAATGAAATAGCAATCGCTTGATTTTTTTGGAAATTAGTTGTTAAGATTAGTCGACTAATCGAAAAATTAGTCGAAAGATTAGTCGTGAGAAAATTAGTCGTTAGTGGCAGTACTAGAAGGTGCTTTGGTCAGATGAGACCAAAGTTGAACTTTTTGGCCTAAATGCAAAGCGCTATGTGTGGTGGAAAACTAACACTGCTCATCACCCTGCACACACCATCCCCACTGTGAAACATGGTGGTGGCAGCATCATGCCATGGGGATGCTTTTCTTCAGCAGGGACAGGGAAGCTGGTCAGAGTTGATGGGAAGATGGATGGAGCTAAATACAGGGCAATCCTGGAAGAAAACCTGTTGGAGGCTGCAAAAGACTTGAGACTGGGAAGGAGATTCACCTTCCAGCAAGACAATGACCCTAAACATACAGCCAGAGCTACAGTGGAATGGTTTAGATCAAAGAATATTCACGTGTTAGAATGGCCCAGTCAAAGTCCAGACCTAAATCCCATTGAGCATCTGTGGCAAGACTTGAAACTTGCTGTTCACAGACTCTCTCCATCCAATCTGGCTGAGCTTGAGCTATTTTGCAAAGAAGAATGGGCAAAAATTTCAGTGTCTAGATGTGCAAAGCTGGTAGAGACATACCACAAAAGACTTGCAGCTGTAATTGCAGCAAAAGGTGGCTCTACAAAGTATTGACGCAGGGGGGCTGAATACTAATGCACACCACAATTTTCAGATTTTTATTTGTTTAAAATTTTGAAGACCATTTATAATTTTCGTTTCACTTCACAATTATGTGCTACTCTGTGTTGGTCTATCACATAAAATCTCAATAAAAAACTTTTAAGTTCGTGGTTGTAAGGTGGAAAAATGTGAAAAAGTTCAAGGGGTATGAATACTTTTTCAAGGCACTGTATACTGCTTATACATTAGGGATGCAGGGAAAGCTGCTGGAGCCAATCCCAGCTAATTTCGGGCAAGAGGTGGGGTACACCCTGGGCAGGTTGCCAATCTATCACAGGGCAAACACAGAGGCAAACAACCATTCACACCAACATTTACACCTATGGGAAGTTTAAACTAGCCAGTTGACCTAATCTGCATGTCTTTGGGCTGTGGAAGGAAACTGGAGCACCTGCAGGAAACCCACACAGGCATGGGAAGAACATGCAATTCCACACACAAGGCCCCAGTTGGCTGCGAAGTTCAAACCAAGAACCTTCTTGCTGAGGCGACAGTGTTAACCACTGCACCGCCATGCTGCCCAATAAAATAATATAAAATAAAATAATCTCATCTCATCTCATTATCTCTAGCCACTTTATCCTGTTCTACAGGGTCGCAGGCAAGCTGAAGCCTATCCCAGCTGACTATGGGCGAAAGGCGGGGTACACCCTGGACAAGTTGCCAGGTCATCACAGGGCTGACACATAGACACAGACAACCATTCACACTCACATTCACACCTACGGTCAATTTAGAGTCACCAGTTAACCTAACCTGCATGTCTTTGGACTGTGGGGGAAACCGGAGCACCCGGAGGAAACCCACGCGGACACGGGGAGAACATGCAAACTCCACACAGAAAGGCCCTCGCCGGCCACGGGGCTCGAACCCGGACCTTCTTGCTGTGAGGCGACAGCGCTAACCACTACACCACCGTGCCGCCCAAATAAAATAATCTTGGCAGATAAAATAGTAAAAACATCCATGTGGGTGTTAGAATAAATTAGCATTAGTGTGTGGATCTGGAAATGCTGATCAGAAAAACAAACGCTATTAACACAATTAATCTGCACACTTTATTAGTCAAATTAAATCATTGTTGGAAGGATGGAAGCAAAGGCACATTAGAGGAAGTGACGAAGATGAAGAGACAGATTATGCCTTCATTTACACGAATGAGCAGATCGAGAACATTCTAAAAACAACATCCCTACGTGACGTTATTTATAGCCAATACCTTAAGTACCTTGGCCACGTTTGTCGTGCAGAAAACACAACACTGACTAAAATATTACTGTTTGCAAAACCGGAAAGAAAGTACTACCGTAACCCCTGGGTGAAGATATCCGAACTCCTTGGAGTTTCCAGTGATCAGGGGAAAAGAATGACCCAGTCACGAAATGGGTTCGCCGACTTGATAAGGAAACGTTTCAAGTCGCCTCTGTAATGGCAATGTCCATTTTGTGGAGGAATCTACAGGTACAGGTAGGTTAAAGATAATTTCCTTATTTAGCGAAGTGTGAGCATCTTACTGGACTAAATGGATATCTCTCAGGATGGGAAATAAAAGTTTGGGGAAACCTGTGTACATAGTTCAGATATGACAGAATGTTTATTTTTACCTGCTGTGGTATGAGCTAGTGAAAACAAAAACCTGGCATTTAATAGAGTAATAAAAAGCTCATACCATCATGCCAGGATAAATTATGCTGATTTCTTACTGGCCTTTCCACAGAGTAAACAGTTCACAGTTTGCTGTCTGGGTTTCATGAACTCTGAGATTAAGTATCAGCAGGGGAGCTTTTGGATTTCGCCAGGCAGAGGAATTCAGACTGTGAGCAAAGTTGTGTAGCAGGACAACGAGAAGCCTTCAGTGATTTAGATGGATCGTTTCTGAAGCCCAGTTTATCCTTTGTTTGTGTTAAAGCCCAAGGGCTCACTGTACCTGTCAGTCATCTGTGGTCCAGTATATATTGTATTTGCTAGAGAAAAAAAATGGAAAGAGGAACTCACTGTAGTTTGCCAGGTGACTGCCTTCTTCTGCTCTCTCATTCTCAGTTAATATTCACATCAAATATCAGAATGGGAAGAAAGTGTGACATGGTGGTTGGCGGCAGGGGAGGAGAGAATGGCCAGACTTGTTCAAACTGACAGGAAAGCTAACTCAAATAACCACTCTTTACAACTGCGGTGAGCAGAAAAGCATCAACATGTGAAACCTGGAGGCAGATGGGCTACAACAGCATAATACTACATTGGTTCCACTCCTGGCAGCCACAAACAGGGATCTGAGCCTACAGTGAGTACAGGCTTACTGAAACTGAATTTGGAAAAATATCAAGTGGTGTTTTTCAAATTTCAACCGTCTAGCTTTTATGAACAAACCCAACATTGTTTTTAATTATTATTCAAAGTTCATTACAAATAAGATATAGTTAAAAACAAGATAGTGTGCTATCAATAAAAATGTAGTCATGTGCCGTTGTGGGGCATTTACTGCCTCACTGAGTCACATGTTTTGGTTGTGCCCAAAATTATCAGATTATTGGAATTCTATATTTAAAACTTTGTCGGATGTGTCTGGTCTCAGTGTTGAACCCGACCCAGTGCTGGGAGTATTTGGAGCACTGAGTGAAGACAGTCCTCTAAAAGGATGTGCAGCCACTATGGCGAGGTTCATACTTCTCATGGCACGTACACTACCGTTCAAAAGTTTGGGGTCACTTTGAAATTTCCTTATTTTTGAAAGAAAAGCACTGTTCTTTTCAATGAAGATCACTTTAAACTAATCAGAAATACACTCTATACATTGCTAATGTGGTAAATGACTATTCTAGCTGCAAATGTCTGGTTTTTGGTGCAATATCTCCATAGGTGTATAGAGGCCCATTTCCAGCAACTCTCACTCCAGTGTTCTAATGGTACAATGTGTTTGCTCATTGCCTCAGAAGGCTAATGGATGATTAGAAAACCCTTGTACAATCATGTTAGCACAGCTGAAAACAGTTTAGCTCTTTAGAGAAGCTATAAAACTGACCTTCCTTTGAGCAGATTGAGTTTCTGGAGCATCACATTTGTGGGGTCGATTAAATGCTCAAAATGGCCAGAAAAATGTCTTGACTATATTTTCTATTCATTTTACAACTTATGGTGGTAAATAAAAGTGTGACTTTTCATGGAAAACACAAAATTGTCTGGGTGATCCCAAACTTTTGAACGGTAGTGTAGATTAATATTATTGAACTGGAAAGAAGCACGGCCTCCTATGTACACTGCATTGATAAATGATATTAGGCAGCACCTTAAACTAGAAAAACTTAGATTTACCCTTCAAGGCTCTGTTAAGAAATTCTATAAAACTTGGCAACCCTTCATGGAGTATATAGGATCCAGGCATTAAATTTCCTCTTAACATCTAGGATTAATAAGAGCTAATAGTATGAAGCGGCGGGCTCTGTATGTTGTTATTCAAACAGTCAACTGTGTGTGTCTGTGGTTGTTTTTTTAATTATTATTGTTATTATTATTATTATTATTATTATTATTAGTTTATTTTTATTTTTTTCTTCCATCTCGTCGTCTTTGGTGTGTTAAAGTGTATGTGACTGTGTTTTTTGTTCTATGTTGGGAGTATGTAGGCCCATATGCAATTGCTGGATTTGTTTATATTTCAGTGCCTACAACAAATTAAAAAAAAAAAAAATGTAGTCATGTGCTCTGGATGAAACTATTCACTAGATGAAGACAAGAAACCTGCTGGATGTTGCTCAAGGGGTAATGAAATCAATGGGTTTCTATGGGAGGAAGGATGAACTGATCAAAGGAGGAAGAGATGGATCAAAGAAATGTTTTTGACAGACGACTGCTATTGGTATGCAGTTCTAGGGGTGAACAGTTGAATCTTTTCTAACAAGTTTGGTAGCTCGAGCTCAAAAGCTTAATGACAGAAGGAAGCGGGAAACAATATCGAGGATGGATAGTCAAGTGCGCTCAGTATGAAATGCAAGCGTATAGCTCTTGAATCAACAGCTGAGTCTCAGATCAGATTTGGTGGGAGTAATTTGAAAATTCAAGGAATGGGTTTTCAATTAATGGGTTCCTATGGGGCATGATAATATAACAATAATTTTATGTTGCACTTCATAAAAAAAAAAAAAACAAGTTTACAAAGTGCTTCACAGACTGAATTTACAACAAAGAGAAACTACTGAGAGACAAAAGAGATAAAACATATGAAAAACTTTATTGATTGCCTTATTAAAGGACCCATGGCATGGTGGTTTGTTGATGCTTTAAACGAGCTCGTGGAGGTTTCCGGATGTTATATCCGCAGCCTTTCTCGAAATGAACCCTTGGCACGTAGATATAGCCTCCTGGGAGAAAGCCCCATTTCAGCCCTTTTCCCAGTGCGTCGTTTTGCTAATGAGAAGCATGGAGGCGGGGAAGGGTAGAGGGTGGGGGCGGGCCATGGGGGGAGGGGGAGGGGCTTGACCAAGCTGCGCACACACATACTCGCTGCTATCAGCGCCTGTAGCCACGCTGCTAAGACAAAACCCCGTTCTCCCTCGGACTCCTTTCGTAAACTCAACGTGACACAGAGAACAGAGAGTGAGAGTGTTCGGAGTGGTAGTTTACGAACGTATAATACCCTAGGCTTGAACACGCACTCCATAACCAAAGAGGATAGAAGCAGCAACTACAGCAACATATCGCTTATCCAACAGAAGACATGCATTGCGGAGCAATAGTCAAACATAAGCTCATAAGTTACAGTCAATTTCCAGACTAAACTCAGTTTAACAGAGCATGCTGCATGCTTTTTGGTTTTGTAGCGCAGAGTACCTGGCTAACTGCAGGAAGCGGTTAGCTGCACAGCTAATGTAGCCATTGCAAGACTAATGCACCGATTTTAAAACACGGCAAAACGACTTAACAGTTATACACTTACTTGTTCGGTGTTTGTGGCTGATGCGGCAGGGATGCTTGGTACGGACCCAGGCTTCAGTGACAGTTGATGTGCAAAACCTGCCCTGTACTGTCCCAAGTTGTGGAAACATTCATCAGGAAAATGCTTCCGACAAACATACACCGTCTTAGGTAGACTCGACAGCGTATTATTGGAGTAAATAAAATTAAGCCACTGCGTCTTCAGGGGCTCTCCCGTCGGCAGTAAAAACAGACTCCTTTCTCTGTTGTCCCATCCATGTACAGTGCAATTTCCATGTTTCGCTCGCTTAGGTGGTGCCATGTTGTTGTGTCCTCTATGGTCTCCTCACTACAAAATTGAAGTGACGTATCTATGGTGGCAACTTTTGAGCTGGGCGGGCAATCCGTACAGTGGGTGGGAATCCAGAGGGGGGGGCATGGGGATCATCTCCCTTGCTGACGTAGTAAAGGGAAGAGCCTATCAACGTGCCATTTTGACGCGCCATTCTCAAATGTTGACAAAGGGTGGGCATAGTTTGGTTTACACATTATGACATTTCTAGCCACTGGGGTGACTTAAGAAGGTCAGAGGAACTCATTTTAACGTTAAAAAACCTCAGAAAGTGAAAATTTCATGCCATGGGACCTTTAATATTACATTTTTTATGTTTTGTTTTGTTGTTGGTAGTGCCGTACAGCTAGTCTGTTGTCTTTATGCTCATGTTAATTGTCATTTTGTTGTTTTCCTTTTCTGTTTCTCATCTGTTATGCCTTTGTTTGGTTGACTTGTTTGTTTGTCTTTCTGTTTTGTCTTTTTATAGTGCCATTACTCTGTAAAGTGCCCTTGGGTTGATGAAAGGCGCTATGGCCAATTCTTCAGCAGAGAGGCCAAAATTATGAAATTATTAAAGGAGAACTGAAGTCATTTTTAAACTTGCTTTATTTCTTAATTAACGTGTTATTCAATTACGTTTTCGGTTTTACTAATACGTGACTCGTATTGGCAACTAACTGCAATTAAATATTATACTTATCGGCCTATTTGGTTTTTAGCCATGTTGGATTTAGTTTGTTTGGTCCACGGTAGGCATCGCTTATCCACTCAATCTTCATGAGACTTGTGCGAGACTTCAAAACGTGGAGTGTCAGCCAGGTGTCAGTGCCGTCATTTTGAAAACTGTTTTCCAAACGAAATATTGCACAAAAACGAGTTTAAATGATGATTACTGCCTACTTTTTTCAAACTTTCCTGATTGCTATCAAAAGAAACAAAACTTCCAGCTTGATTACATCAGCATTCGAAAGAGGGCGCGCGCGTCTTTTGACAGCGTTGGCAGATGTTGGTCACTTTGATTTCCGCTGTACGTTTTACTTCCGTCCTAAGATGTCTCGCACAGGTCTCAACAAATCTCGTTTACGACCATCACTTTGACATATGGACTGATATATTACATAGCGTATTTCAAACACTCATAACTTGCTATAGCAGTGACAAAATAGCGATCAAAATGCATTCTTATATTTAATAAAATTAGATAAATAGAATTTTTATAATAAAAAAATTTGCCTTCAGTTCTCCTTTAAGATTGCCTTAACTTGTCAGCTCAGTGATATTGTTAAAATATGGAATCCAAGGCAAAATGTACTGAAAGCCATATTTAAAAATCATCACAACCCCAATTATAGCAATGTTGCTTCAGAGAAATCTTGGTTTGAATTTTAAGAAATGAAAGTTCAGTTGTTGTTTTTTTTTTTACATAATTCCGTTACTGACTTTTCTTTCCTCAAAAAAAGATTTTGTGTTCAGACTTAAACATAGCCAATTTTTCTCTGCTTTTTCAGGGTCAAAAGATACTCCATACAGTGTGAAATTTTTATTTAATACCATTATCTTGAGTACTGCAACTAAAAAAAGTTACCACATTTTGCTGTGAATGTAATTCCGTTACTGAAGAACTACCCTAATAATTAAGGATAAAAGGTCTGTGTATGTTGTATTCATTAGATTTGTGTTTCACTAAAAAAAAAAAGAATGAATACAAAATACTAATTTTTTTTTTCTTAACACAGTAATATAGGAAATTAATTCAGTTTTTCATAAAATATTGTTTAAACATAATATACTGACATTTTTAATTGTTCCTACTTGTTTCCCCACAAAAATTCTAGAAATCAAATATTCATGAATCAAAATATGAAAGAAATGCCCAATGCAGTACCTTTCAGAGCAGTGCATGCAAACAGAGCTGACTTGGAAGTACAAGAAAGTTATTTTGCAGGCTATTCTCTGGAAAGTTACGATGTTTTTGTAAAATATATGATTAAAATAGGATCCACATATACATAAAAACATTTTGAGTGATAAAAAATATCTAGGAAAATCCTTGTGACCATTCTGCTGGTATGTCAACCTATCTGAGGAACAGTGGCTGTGAGGTGAGAATACATCCTGGATGAGATGTCAGTCCATCACGCGCCACCAAGCACACACATCCATAATTTATCTTAGGCCAAGTTTACATTAGACCGTATCTGTCTCGTTTTCTTCGCGGATGCACTGTCCGTTTACATTAAAACGCCTGGAAACGCCGGGAAACGGGAATCCGTCAGGGTCCACGTATTCAATCCAGATCGTGTCTGGTCCGGTGCTGTGTAAACATTGAGAATACGCAGATACGCTGTGCTGAGCTCTAGCTGGCGTCGTCATTGGACAACGTCACTGTGACATCCACCTTCCTGATTCGCTGGCGTTGGTCATGTGACGCGACTGCTGAAAAACGGCGCGGACTTCCGCCTTGTATCACCTTTCATTAAAGAGTATAAAAGTATGAAAATACTGCAAATACTGATGCAAATACTGCCCATTGTGTAGTTATGATTGTCTTTAGGCTTGCCATCCTTCCACTTGCAAGTGGTAAGTGACGCGCATGCCCGACATGCACTGAGATCACACACACAGCGGCTCAGTCCCAAATCACTGCTCGTGCGCTATACTCGCGCGCTCTGTGAGCTGCGCAGGGCCGGAGTGCGCACCCTCCAGAGGGCACTCGCTGTTCAGGGCGGAGTGATTTGGAGCGCAGGATGCCTGCGGAGCTGAGCGTATCCGTGTATTGGCGTTGCTGTGTGCACGCAAATCGTGTATTGGTGTTGCTGTGTGCACACTAA
Source organism: Neoarius graeffei (assembly GCF_027579695.1). NCBI lineage: Eukaryota > Metazoa > Chordata > Actinopteri > Siluriformes > Ariidae > Neoarius > Neoarius graeffei. Next base: position 65,913,422 of record NC_083576.1, read on the forward strand.
TTGTTTTAAAAACGTTAATCTGATGATCCGCTGATACGGTCTAATGTAAACCCCACCTTAGCCAACCCAGCCATCCATTATCTGTAGCCGCTTATCTTGTACAGAGTCACAGGCAAACTGGAGCCTATCCCAGCTGACTATGGGTGAGAGGCAGGATACCGGTACATCTTGGACAAGTCGTCAGGTCATCGCAGGGCTGATACACAGAGACAAACAACCATTCACACTCACATCTACGGTCAATTTAGAGCCACCAATTAGCCTAACATGCATATCTTTGGACTGTGGGGGAAACCGGAGCACCTGGAGGAAACCTATGCAGACACGGGGAGAACATGCAAACTCTACACAGAAAGGCCCTCGTCGGCCGCTGAGCTTGAACACAGGACCTTCTTGCTGTGAGGCAACAGTGCTAACCACTACACCACCATGCCGCCGCCAACCCATCTACTGGTTGTTTTGGGAGCTATGAAGTGGCAACACTATCTGGTGCATGATTGTTCTTCCCTCAAGCTAAAAACAAACAAACGCAATGGACATGGATCATAAATTTAATTAACCTGATTTTTTAATGAGGTACGAAAAATGGGAAAGGGACATCCACTGTCAGTGTGAGATGTTCTTAACGGGCCAAATTCTGAATTTTTATATACAGTTTTTTTGGCTGTAAATGACTGGGTGTTAATGGGGTAATATGGATGAAAGACAAGTAGGCGATAATTATGAAGTGCATTTACCGTATGTCTTCTGGTTCCCTGCGGTTGAGCCTTTAAAAAATGTTTGAAATCTGTAGGTTGACAATTCAAGCAGTTTAGGAATTAACAAAGAACAGCTGACTTAGAAATATGAAAGCTGTTAGTAATGCTGAGAGTCAAGCGCAGCTAATTTACCAGCTCAGCAGCAACACAGAATTGAAGGTTGCCTTAAGCAAACATTCCCAACAGGAGCAGTAAAAACTTGGAACTGTTGTGGATCAACCAGTGAAGGCCTTCCAAAACACCTACACGTCTCATCTCATTATCTCTAGCCGCCTTATCCTGTTCTACAGGGTCGCAGGCAAGCTGGAGCCTATCCCAGCTGACTACGGGCGAAAGGCGGGGTACACCCTGGACAAGTCGCCAGGTCATCACAGGGCTGACACACAGACACAGACAACCATTCACACACTCATTCAAACCTACGGTCAATTTAGAGTCACCAGTTAACCTAACCTGCATGTCTTTGGACTGTGGGGGAAACCGGAGCACCCGGAGGAAACCCACGCGGACACGGGGAGAACATGCAAACTCCGCATAGAAAGGCCCTCGCCGGCCACGGGGCTCGAACCCGGACCTTCTTGCTGTGAGGCGACAGCGCTAACCACTACACCACCATGCCGCCCCTACACTCACTCACCACTATTAAACTGCTGCATCCTGCACTGCTGTCTGCTCTGAACAACCCCTGAGCAGAAAAGAACCTGACAGACATGATGGTTGTCAAGCAGCTGGGAATCCTGCTCACAGTGACGCACAAACATTTGAAGATTTATGCTTAAGATGTTCATCCTTTTGGCTCAGGAAGGGTCAAGTATGCCAACCTCTCTGGCTTATGATAAGTTTCTGTCATGTGTAAATATGCCAATTTTGTGTTGTAGAGGCTCCCGATTACCCTCTAGATCTGCTACACTGTATTAGGGCTCGAAATTCGTATATTTTTTCACCAGCCAGCCGGACTAGTTACCTTCCAAAGTAACTAGCCAAACAGAAAATCAACTCGCCAAAATTTGTTCATGTATGAATTTTACTCAGGGGTGAAAGTCTCATCTTATCTCATTATCTCTAGCCGCTTTATCCTGTTCTACAGGGTCGCAGGCAAGCTGGAGCCTATCCCAGCTGACTACGGGCGAAAGGCGGGGTACACCCTGGACAAGTCGCCAGGTCATCACAGGGCTGACACATAGACACAGACAACCATTCACACTCACATTCACACCTACGGTCAATTTAGAGTCACCAGTTAACCTAACCTGCATGTTTTTGGACTGTGGGGGAAACCGGAGCACCCGGAGGAAACCCACGCGGACAGAACATGCAAACTCCGCACAGAAAGGCCCTCGCCGGCCACGGGGCTCGAACCCGGACCTTCTTGCTGTGAGGCATGCTGCCCAGGGGTAAAAGTAACTTTTATTTCTTGCCATTACTATTATTTTGAGTCATAGTGCGTGCGCACAGTGTGCACGCAGCGAGCACCGAAAAATACACCTAATTATTTATTATTGTCTACTTATCAAGCATTCACAAGGACTTCTTATCACTCAGTAGTACTAGTATAGTACTTTTTTTTTATCACACTATCACTCTTTCATCCATCTGTATCAGTTTTTGATTATAAATAAATCGCAAACACATCATTTCAACAACACAATCGTTTTAATAACATTTTTTTTAGCTGAACAGTTGAAGACTAACTTTTCATTTTGGACATTCTGTCTACTAAAACACTTTGGATACCAGCTGCACACGTTGGCGCAAGATGGTTAAGCAGTAGGCTATGCGCACTATCTTGCACATTGTCTGTCGAGTGAAACACGGAAGGAATTCACTTCAGACAGAATTCAGAGACAGGTCAGAACGAGTTATATGCAATGCATATTGAGGAAAACGTGATGCTTTTGGTAAAGTGACGTTAGCAGGTGTGTTGTTATGATGAAAGTGCGGTTTTTTTCAGAGACAGTATATTTTTCTTTCCGGTACGGCCAAATCTTTTAGTGGTACGCCGGACCGGCCAGGACCGGCTTACTTTCAGCCCTGATTTTACTTCTGTCAAAAATAACACAAAAGAGAGTAGTTACCATTGTTCATGACTAATGTGCATTTATTTCAAGAACCGGAGTATTTTGATACTGTTGTTCAGGGGCGTCGTAGTGGGGAGAAAAGGGGGACTGAGTTACCAGGGCCCCAAGTGGGGGGAGGGCCCTTGAGGAGTCTGTAATTTTATTTTCCTTTAAATATCAATACCATTTAAAGATCATAATATATGTTGCTAACTAATGTAAATATAATGTTTTGGGTAAATAAATCGTTTGATTAATGGATTGAATTGTGTGTCCTAGCCTACATATAGTGTCTGGGGACAGGCCCCCCCCCGCACGAAATGGTTTAGTCCGATTTCACCGGGCTTTTTAATTAGGTGCATTTAACGTAGCGTTCATTCTGCTGCTGAAGCAGCACTGCGCGTTGTAGGCTATCTGTGCTATGGAAGATGATGCACAAGAAAACAAAATCCGGTTTTCAGAAACAAAAAGAGAGGCAGGAAAGAGACAAGAAAAGAAATGAGGGAAAGCAACTGCTCACAAACTTCTTTCCCAAGAAAGGCGAGCCCAAATGTGAAAGCAAATAGCCTACATTAAATGAACACCCGTGGTTATAAATGCTTCAATACCACCGCGATTGTTAGTGCTAAAAACTGCACAACACAAAATTAGAAATAACAAGGTGCCTTTTTTGTTTACATTCCAATAGTATACTAATCGAAAATTAAATTAATATTTATTATTGGGGGCGGCACGGTGGTGTAGTGGTTAGCGCTGTCGCCTCACAGCAAGAAGGTCCTGGGTTCGAGCCCCGGGGCCGGCGAGGGCCTTTCTGTGTGGAGTTTGCATGTTCTCCCCGTGTCCGCGTGGGTTTCCTCCGGGTGCTCCGGTTTCCCCCACAGTCCAAAGGCATGCAGGTTAGGTTAACTGGTGACTCTAAATTGACCGTAGGTGTGAATGTGAGTGTGAATGGTTGTCTGTGTCTATGTGTCAGCCCTGTGATGACCTGGCGACTTGTCCAGGGTGTACCCCGCCTTTCGCCCGTAGTCAGCTGGGATAGGCTCCAGCTTGCCTGCGACCCTGTAGAAGGATAAAGCGGCTAGAGATAATGAGATGAGATGAGATTTATTATTGGGCCATAACATAATTAGGCTAATAGCCTAATTAAGTCTCAATGTCATAGGTGTTTGGTGACCTTTGGTGGCATTTACTGTTACAACTTTTAATCATTCTGCAAATAAAACAAAGATTCAGTGAAGTATTGTGTGATTAGGGTTTTTTATTCATTTAAGAGTTGTTAGATTCATGTGTGGCTACATAACTGACTGGACTGGTAGTACGGCCTTGTTGTTAGATACTTTCAGCATTGTTAACTGCTGAGCTTTTTTTGGGGAGGGGGGGCCCATGGCCACTGCTTGTGCATAGGGCCCAGAATTTGGTGCTACGCCCCTGCTGTTGTTAAATACATAAATGAGAACAACACAGAGCACCATAATACAATATCAACAAATAATAATATATTGGACTTTTTTCCCCGGTCTGCAGGTTGGGATGTCTGTAAACCAATCAGAATGCTCTTTGTCTAGCATGCGCTTCATGAACTGGCACACGCGCAGTCTCTCTCGCTCTCCCTCGTGCATTCCGTCATATGCGTGATGCAGACATTAATGTTTCGCGTGCACGCTCTTGCTCGCTTGCTCTAGATCAGGGGTATTTAACTAAAATTTGAGGAGGTCCAGTTGAAGCAAATCTCCTCAAGCAGAGGTCCGGGACATCATAATGTTTAATTTGCGGTGTGATTGTGATACAGAAGTAGCATAGTTTTATCATTTGAATTATCTGAATGAATGAACAGACAAAAATCAACAAAAATATAAGTTTAAATAATTTCAATTTCTTTTATTAACACTGAAACACAGGCTTAGATTGTATGGCTGCAGTTAAAAATAAATGCAAGAAAATAAATAAAAATGACTAAATTATGCATCATAAAACAAAAAGTGCTTCAGAAAAAATGGCAGCAGCTTGAGCTTCATTTTGATTTAACAATCTCAATAATCTCTTCAGCAAAATAATCTCAAAACACCTTAACTATTTCTCTTGCAGATTATCTTTCCCCCTTATATTCCACTTCCCCACTTTCTTTTCAGTGTGAAAATTGAGCTTTAGTTTGCCCTACCAGCATTTTAAATCTAGGCCTGAATGATGTCAGGGTCATTCTCATGCACATGCGCAGATGCTCATTGGTCAGCTTGGAACGATATTTTGTTTTTATTATGTTCATTGTAGAGAAGGCTGCCTCACAGCTGTATGTGGAGCCGAACATGGATTGATCATATTGGGCAATGAGACTGCGAATTTTCTGGGACCGGAGTTCAGACTTGGGAGGGTATGATTGATCAAATGCTTTGTGCTTTGTCTCGTAGTGGCGTTTGACATTGGCGCTTTTAATAAGTGCCACGGTTTCGGAACATATGAGACACACTGGTTTCGTGCTAGCAGTCGGAAGAATGAACATGTATGCGTCGGTCCATTCCGCCTTGAAAGTTCTGTTTTCGGTGTCTACTTTTCTCTTTTTTGAAAGCGCCATGGATTTTCTACCTTTTGTGACTTCCACTCACGTATTTTCTCCCTGTATCGTTAATTGTCTGCCTTTGTTGGTCATTCGTTTCAATCGCTTGTCGTTCTCCTTTCTCCTTCTCTCTTCCCTGTCTGTCTGTCTGCACAGTCTCGGTCTGTAGTTACAGCTCGCGCTGAATTCAGGCTAGAGATTTGATTGGCTATCTAGAATCATGTGGGTAGTACAACTCGCACACGATTGGTTTGTATGTTCCAATCCTTGCTCAGTACAGTGCTGTTTCAAAGTAGAGCCCTGCACTCCCGCGGGAGTCCCGCGGGACCCGACGCAAAGCAGTGCGGCGCGGGACAAATTTTGAAAGCTCATTGCGGGCGCGGGCGGGAGGGGGAGTGCACAATGCGGGCGCGAGCGGGAGAGATGATAAGCTGCAGTCCCGCTAACTAAAAACGTGTTTAAAATAAAATTTATAAATTATTAATTTACGTCTATCGTATATAATTTGTGCTGGATATTTTATTTGGCATTAATAAAAACATTTTAAGATGCCTAAATTTGCGGATGTGGTCTAATCTCGCGTACATTTCCGATTCCTTTCCACTCTTCTGTGTTTGAGATCTCCGATCATGGCAGAAGAGCAGAGCTCCTCTAGTTAAGCTCACAGTGCTTCAGAAGTAAGTGCTGCTTTAAAAAGAGGTACATTTACCGTTAAAAAGTCAAGAGTATTAGTCCTAAGTATTAAAAAGTATTAAAAAGTATTAAAAAGGACTGTGTATCGCACAAATGGTTCAATTTAAAGCTAGAAATAGACAGTGTATAATCTGAGGAGCTGGTTGTGGTTGCGCAGCACTTCATATGAGAGGAGAATGAAATTGCGGTTGGAATCATAACGCCACAGACTTGGAAGTGGGAGTGCGAGTGTGCAAAGCGAGAGCTGTCAATCAAAGCGAGAGCTGTCAATCATGAGCGCATGCTGCGCTCAACTTGGAATGTGTCAGCAGAATGTCAGAGTCTAAACAATAAACTTACAATAAATGAAGGATCGGTCAGTGGAGAGCTCAGCTAAGCTCAGCATGTTGAATTCCCCAAGCCAATGACAAGAACTTTCATAAGAAATAACGCGAACGTCTGCATCATGCGGGATTTGCGGGCGGGAGCGGGACAAAATATGGCAGGCGGGAGCGGGACTGAAAATCATAATTCTTTGCGGGGGCGGGCGGGAGCGGGACTGCACAATGCGGGAGCGGGACTGAAAATTCTGTCCCGCGCAGACCTCTATTTCAAAGCATAGCTGTGTCAGACAGGACAGGAGTAACGTAGCGACTTAAAATTGATTCGCCCGTCAAAATTAAAAATAATTTCATAATTTGTTAAACATAAGTCTGGGTCTGTAAGGGATGACGTTTAGGTCCGGACGCGGACCGCGGTCCGCCAGTTAAAGACCTCGGCTCTAGATTCCCGGAGATGTTCTTCAATTTGCGGGCATCAGGGAGCCACTATCAATATGCGGGAGACTTCCGGAACTTCCGGGAGACTTGGGATGTCTGTTATATGCATGTGCAGTAGTGAAAAAACCGACAGCCTGACCGTCCTGCCGATAAACACATCGATGAACACAGACATGGCACGCACTTAATATGTGGCGGCTTTAGTTGACGGTGTGTCTGAATCTTCGCTTCAGACACTACCATTCAAAAGTTTGGGGTCACTTTGAAATGTCCTTATTTTTGAAAGAAAAGCACTGTTCTTTTCAATGAAGATCACTTTAAACTAATCAGAAATACACTCTATACATTGCTAATGTGGTAAATGACTATTCTAGCTGCAAATGTCTGGTTTTTGGTGCAATATCTCCATAGGTGTATAGAGGCCCATTTCCAGCAACTCTCACTCCAGTGTTCTAATGGTACAATGTGTTTGCTCATTGCCTCAGAAGGCTAATGGATGATTAGAAAACCCTTGTACAATCATGTTAGCACAGCTGAAAACAGTTTAGCACTTTAGAGAAGCTATAAAACTGACCTTCCTTTGAGCAGATTGAGTTTCTGGAGCATCACATTTGTGGGGTCGATTAAATGCTCAAACTGGCCAGAAAAATGTCTTGACTATATTTTCTATTCATTTTACAACTTATGGTGATATAAAAGTGTGACTTTTCATGGAAAACACAAAATTGTCTGGGTGACCCCAAACTTTTGAACCGTAGTGTATATCTTTTTTATTTTCAACTAGCTAGCCGGGCTGGCTAGTGACAGGAATTACTCGCCAAATGACAAATTAAGTCGCCTCGGGCGACTGGACCACCGTGAATTTCGAGCCCTGCTGTATGTCTGGCTATACAAGCATAGCCCAGTTTTTGATTAGGAAAATGTATTAAATTTGAAGCCGTTTAAATTAGAACTTATACTGGTAAATATTTTCCTAATATAGCTTTACCTATGATTAATAATCTGGAAGAGAAAAAGAGGAAGTAATTGTGGGGTCTGTGAGCTCATTTATGACAAAGAGGGCAGATAGGACTTTTTTCTGAGTGTGTTTTTAAAAAAAAAGGCATATAATGCAGTATGAGCAGAAATTCAAAAAGACGTGATTGGCTGGCTTCACATGTTAAAGGAAGCATGTGTGAGCCTTCACCTTTTCTTGTTTGTAGCCTTGGTATGATGGGGAAAGCTGACTGGTGGGTGGGAATTGGGAGGTGACCAAATCGGGAAGAGGAAAAATAGATGTTCAATTTGTAGGATGACTGAGGCTACGTTTACACTAGACCGTATCTGTCTCGTTTTCTTCGCGGATGCACTGTCCGTTTACATTAACCCCCCTGAAAAAGCGGGGAAACGGGAATCCGCCAGCGTCCACGTATTCAATCTAGATCGTATCAGCTCCGGTGCTGTGTAAACATTGAGAATACGCGAATACGCTGTGCTGAGCTCTAGCTGGCGTCTCATTGGACAACGTCACTGTGACATCCACCTTCCTGATTCGCTGGCGTTGGTCATGTGACGCGACTGCTGAAAAACGGCGCAGACTTCCGCCTTGTATCACCTTTCATTAAAGAGTATAAAAGTATGAAAATACTGCAAATACTGATGCAAATACTGCCCATTGTGTAGTTATGATTGTCTTTAGGCTTGTCATCCTTCCACTTGCAAGTAATAAGTGATATGCGCTGGGATCTCACACACAGCGGCTCAGTCCCGAATCGTGGCTTGTTCACTTCACTCGCGCGCTCTGTGAGCTGCGCAGGGCCGGAGTGCGCACCCTCCAGAGGGCACTCGCTGTTCAGGGCGGAGTGATTTGGAGCGCAGGATGCCTGCGGAGCCGAGCGTATCCGCGTATTGGCGTTGCTGTGTGCACGGCTAACGGTTTTAGTGTAAACGCGAATCGTTTTAAGAACGTTAATCTGATGATCCGCTGATTCGACGTAATGTAAACGTAGCCTGAGTGTAGTGTTTTTGAATGTGAGGACATATTGGATGATCTTTGACAAATTCCAGTATTAATATCTGTGGTATAATACATCAGCTTTGACTTGTCATCTATTGAGGACTATCAGTTTGAAAAGCACAAGACTAAGAGACACACTGTACTTGCACGTTTGAAGAATAAAAGTGAGTTTTTAACTGTATTAATGAAACAATTTAATATATAGAAAAGCGGGCGGCACGGTGGTGTAGTGGTTAGCACTGTCACCTCACAGCAAGAAGGTCCTGGGTTCGAGCCCAGCAGCTGGTGAGGGCCTTTCTGTGTGGAGTTTGCATGTTCTCCCCGTGTCCGCGTGGATTTCCTCCGGGTGCTCCGGTTTCCCCCACAGTCCAAAGACATGCAGGTTAGGCTAATTGGGGGCTCTAAACTGACCATAAGTGTGAATGTGAGTGTGAATGGTTGTCTGTGTCTATGTGTTAGCCCTGCGATGACCTGGCGACTTGTCCAGGGTGTACCCCGCCTCTCGCCCATAATCAGCTGGGATAGGCTTCAGCTTGCCTACGACCCTGTAGGACAGGATAAGCTGCTACAGATAATGGATGGATGGATATAGAAAAGCCAGATATCCTACTCTGCATCACCAAAGCACACAGACCTGTCACTCAATCATCTCACAAACCTCCCTCTCCCATCACCAAATTTAATTGAAATTTATATTGGCGGGCGGCACGGTGGTGTAGTGGTTAGCACTGTCGCCTCACAGCAAGAAGGTCCGGGTTCGAGCCCCGTGGCCGGCGAGGGCCTTTCTGTGCGGAGTTTGCATGTTCTCCCCGTGTCCGCGTGGATTTCCTCCGGGTGCTCCGGTTTCCCCCACAGTCCAAAGACATGCAGGTTAGGTTAACTGGTGACTCTAAATTGACCGTAGGTGTGAATGTGAGTGTGAATGGTTGTCTGTGTCTATGTGTCAGCCCTGTGATGACCTGGTGACTTGTCCAGGGTGTACCCCGCCCCTCGCCCGTAGTCAGCTGGGATAGGCTCCAGCTTGCCTGCGACCCTGTAGAACAGGATAAAGCGACTAGAGATAATGAGATGAGATGAGATTTATATTGGCCGGCACCAATCAATTTGGACTGTAAAATAAGGAACATCGTGACGTTCCAGGATGCACTTATAAATTGTAGATTTGCACAAGCCAGCTTTGGAGAAGAGGTATAAATCAGTGGTCAGGTTCCCTATGTTTCATGCAGGCCCTGGAGGGCACAGGTACTCTGTTCCTGGGTTTGTTTTCTGTCCACAGCGAGAGCTCAGAACTGACAGCACCATGAGCATGTTTTTTCATCTCATATATACACTCATACCATGAGGCAGTAGAGTAAGCTCATATTGTCTCGCTACAGAATAGGATTGGACAGCTCACTGTTTTTTTTTATTTATGATGTAAGCAAAACTCAATAGATTTTTTTTTTTTTGAGAGAGGGGTTTTAAACTGAAGCACCCGTTTTGGAGGGGGACGAAATAAAGGAACATTTTAACAAGCATAAGCAGAAATTTTCTTGAGCTTAACTTAAAGCAAACAACTCAAGTTGAAATCAATATCACAATCCCAGTGTATTGAGTTAGCATGATTGTTTCCATTGATTTTCTTTTATATGTAGCTTTATTCCAACATTTGCATTTAATACAAGCTGTACATATAATCCAATTTTCTGAACATAAATACAAACGACTGTTAACTGAATACTTTTAATAATTTCACCCTGCTTGCTTCCTAACAAGTCTAAAGGCAAGATAAGCCCGTAAAATATGCCTAACACTCGACGTCAAGTGCATCCCATCATCCTGAGTTTATTAAATAAGAGCTGGAACAATGAGCTCAATAAAAATTTAATCAATAATAATTTATCTAAGTGTTTTGAAAATTCAGCATCCAACGTTTATGTCACAAATCATAAATTATGCCATTCAAATATGGCCTACTGAGAGCTGTGACTTTCTTCATGGGTGAACATGCAAAATGTGAGACAAATACTCTATAAGGCTTGGGAAAAAAAAAACATTCAAGACTAGCTTCATTAAATTATTCACCAGAACTATGTTGGAGTTTATTAGAGTGAAAGTATGAAGGCTGAAACACTAATCAGGAGAACCATTACCACAATGATAAGTGTAACAGTGCTGAAGCAGACACCTCAGCTTATGTTCTATCTTTTCTTTAACTTAAATGGCTAACAAGTGCCTGACTAGTCTAAAGTGCCTCTAGGTATGATTGGCATCCCAAGTGGGGTCTATTCCCACCTCATGCCCACTATTCCCAGGATTTACTGTGACCCTGATCAGGATTAAGCGCTCACTGAAGTTGAATAAAGAATCCCCCCGTCTTCTACACACAGCAATGTGGTAGCTTGCTACTATATTGAACTTCATACAGTCGCAAAGGAAGCCAGTTTTTAAAGTCTAAATAAATTCTGGCTTTTTGTCACTGGGAAGCTGTGTTGTTCATTTTGGCAGTTTTCTTTATTTTACACACACACACACACACACACACACACACA